>NW_027649798.1:780133-964410 GCF_965287045.1 Carcharhinus amblyrhynchos
CACACACACACACATACTCTCACACACACACATACTCTCACACACACACACACATACTCACACACACACACACATACTCTCACACACACACACATACTCACACACACACACACATACTCTCACACACACACACATACTCACACACACACACACATACTCTCACACACACACACACACACATACTCACACACACACACACATACTCTCACACACAAAAGACACATTCTTGCACAAAACACACACAAAACAAATATGCACAAAACCACATGCACGAAACACACAAATACAAAACATTCACACATACACAAAACAAACACACAACACACAAATGCACAATCATAACACGCACAAAACAAACACACACACACACACACACACACACACACATTCACAGTTAAAATGCACTCATAACTCAAACACATAAAAGACACAGATAAAAATACACACACACAACTAATACAAACAACATGCACACCCTGCCCACACACCCACATTACCCACCCGATCACCATAACCCTTAATTCCTGCACTGTTCAAAAATCTATCCATCCTTGCCTTAAAAACATTCAACGAGGGAGCCTCAACTGGGCAGGAAATTCCACAGATTCACAACCCTTTGTGTGAAGAAGTTCCTCCTCAACTCAGTCCTAAATCTGCTCCCCTTATTTTGAGGCTATGCCCCCTAGTTCTAGTTTCACCCACCAGTGGAAACAACTTCCCTGCTTCTATCTTATCGATTCCCTTCATCATCTTATATGTTTCTATAAGATCTCCCCTCATTCTTCTGAATTCCAATGAGTAAAGCCCCAGTCTACTCAGTCTATCCTCATAAGCCAATCCTCTCAACTCCGGAATCAACCTAGTGAATCTCCTCTGCACCCCCTCCAGTGCCAGTATATCCTTTCTCAAGTAAGGAGACCAAAACTGTACACAGTAACTCCAGATGTGGTCTCACCAGCACCTTATACAGCTGCAACATAACCTCACTGTTTTTAAACTCCATCCCTCTAGCAGTGAAGGACAAAATTCCATTTGCCTTCTTCATTACCTGCTGTACCTACAAACCAACTCCTTGTGATTCCTACACAAGGACACCCAGGTCCCTCTGCACAGCAGCATGCTGCAATATTTTACCATTTAAATAATAGTCCATTTTGCTGTTATTCCTACCAAAATGGATGACCTCACATTTACCAACATTGTACTCCATCTGCCAGACCCTCACCCACTCACTTAGACTATCTATATCCCTTTCAGAATCCTCTGCACACTTTGCTCTGCCACCCATCTTAGTGTCATCTGTGAATTTTGACACACTACACTTGGTCCCCAACTCTAAATCATCTATGTAAATTGTAAACAATGGCAATCCCAACACTGATCCCTGAGGCACATCACTAGTCACTGATCGCCAACCAGAAAAAGTGAGAGGGGGGAGATACAAAAGGGTCGAGAAGATCCATTTTTTCACCCAGAGGGTGGGGAGTGTCTGGAACGAGCTGCCAGAGGCAGTAGGAGAGGCTGGTACAATTTTGTCTTTTAAAAAGCATTTAGACAGTAAAATGGGTACAATGGGTATAGAGGGATATGGGCCAAATGTGGGCAATTGGGATTAGTTTTATGATAAAAACTGGTTGGCATGGACAGGTTGGGCCGAAGGGCCTGTTTCCATGCTGTAGGCCTCTATGACACTATGATCAAGAGGTTATTGGGTAACACAGATCGCTGAACTTACTATTGTAAACTGTGTTGAACTTATCAGTTTAACTGATATTCCTAATGTCTCTGCTTCCCAATTATTGAATCCTGCAGACCAACACATCGTTGAACTGGTGCTCGTAACACTCGCCAAAGGATTTTCAGAAGCTGCATTCACAACAGCCTTCCTGTACACTGCAGAACTCTTCCCAACTGTGGTCAGGTGAGAATCAACAAGGGCCACGCAGGAGGAGACACTGCGCGAGACACTGGGAAACAATCCCAGTGAGACAGAGCGAGACACTGGGAAACAATCCCAGTGAGACAGAGCGAGACACTGGGAAACAATCCCAGTGAGACAGAGCGAGACACTGGGAAACAATCCCAGTGAGACAGAGCGAGACACTGGGAAACAATCCCAGTGAGACACTGGGAAACAATCCCAGTGAGACACTGGGAAACAATCCCAGTGAGACACTGGGAAACAATCCCAGTGAGACAGAGCGAGACACTGGGAAACAATCCCAGTGAGACAGAGCGAGACACTGGGAAACAATCCCAGTGAGACAGAGCGAGACACTGGGAAACAATCCCAGTGAGACACTGGGAAACAATCCCAGTGAGACAGAGCGAGACACTGGGAAACAATCCCAGTGAGACAGAGCGAGACACTGGGAAACAATCCCAGTGAGACAGAGCGAGACACTGGGAAACAATCCCAGTGAGACACTGGGAAACAATCCCAGTGAGACAGAGCGAGACACTGGGAAACAATCCCAGTGAGACAGAGCGAGACACTGGGAAACAATCCCAGTGAGACAGAGCGAGACACTGGGAAACAATCCCAGTGAGACAGAGCGAGACACTGGGAAACAATCCCAGTGAGACAGAGCGAGACACTGGGAAACAATCCCAGTGAGACAGAGCGAGACTGGGAAACAATCCCAGTGAGACAGAGCGAGACACTGGGAAACAATCCCAGTGAGACAGAGCGAGACAGAGAAACAATCCCAGTGAGACAGAGCGAGACACTGGGAAACAATCCCAGTGAGACAGAGCGAGACACTGGGAAACAATCCCAGTGAAACGGAGCGAGACACTGGGAAACAATCCCAGTGAGACAGAGCGAGACACTGGGAAACAATCCCAGTGAGACAGAGCGAGACACTGGGAAACAATCCCAGTGAGACAGAGCGAGACAGTGGGAAACAATCCCAGTGAGACAGAGCGAGACACTCGGAAACAATCCCAGTGAAACGGAGCGAGACACTGGGAAACAATCCCAGTGAGACAGAGCGAGACACTGGGAAACAATCCCAGTGAGACAGAGCGAGACACTGGGAAACAATCCCAGTGAGACAGAGCGAGACACTCGGAAACAATCCCAGTGAAACGGAGCGAGACACTGGGAAACAATCCCAGTGAGACAGAGCGAGGCACTGGGAAACAATCCCAGTGAGACAGAGCGAGACACTGGGAAACAATCCCAGTGAGACAGAGCGAGACACTGGGAAACAATCCCAGTGAGACAGAGCGAGACACTGACTGTCTAAATCTCCACCTGTTTCTGTCAGCCTGAAAGTGTGTCTTTTTCTCTATCATATTCTCCCATTCTTGGTGCCTCCTCGACCTCGTGTCTTGTTCTGTGTCCCCGCTGCAATCTCAGCTCTCTCCCTCGCTCTGATTTGTCACGCATTTTTCTCTCTCTTTCATGTATTGGATCTGTCTTCAGCCTCATCCACTTCCTCCAACTCTCTCTCTCTGTACATCTCAGTAAATATAGCAGTAGAATTAGCCCACTGAGTCTGCTCCACCATTCAATCATAGTTGATATGTTTCTCAACCCCGATCTTTCTCTTTTCTAAAGACACTCAGTGACCTGGCCCTCCACAGCTTCTGCGGCAAAGAGTTCCACAGATTCCCCACTCTCTGGCTGAAGAAATTCTTCCTCATTTCTGTTTTAAAGGGTAGTCTCTTTACCCTTGTACCCTGGTCTCTCCTACCTTCCCCATGTCCACTCTATCCAGGCCTCGCAGTAAGTTTCAAGAAATCCTCCCTCATCCTTCTGAACTCCCAATGAATACAGACCCAGAGTCCTCAACTGTTCCTCATACAACAAGCTCTTCATTCCAGGGATCATTCTTGTGAACCTCCTCTGGATCCTTTCCAAGGCCGGCACATCCTTCCTTAGATACGGGGCCCAAAACTGCTCACAATCCCCCAAATGGGGTCAGACCAGAGCCTTATCCAGCCTCAGAAGTACATCCCTGCTCTTGTATTCATAAGAACATAAGAACATAAGAAATAGGAGCAGGAGTAGGCCAACTAGCCCTTCGAGCCTGCCCCGCCATTCAATAAGATCATGGCTGATCTGTTGTGGCTCAGTTCCACTTTCCCGCCCTCTCCCCATAACCCTTAATCCCCTCTCTTATCAAAAACCCATCAACCCGCGTCTTAAATATATTTAGCGAGGTAGCCTCCACCACTTCAACGGGCAGAGAATTCCAGAGATTCACCACCCTTTGAGTGAAGAAGTTCCTCCTCAACTCCGTTCTAAACCGCCCCCCCTTTATCTTGAGGCTGTGCCCCCTAGTCCTACTGTCTTTTTTGAGCGGGAAGAGTCTTTCCACCTCTATCCTATCCATCCCATTCATCATCTTATACGTCTCAATGAGATCTCCCCTCATTCTTCTAAACTCTAACGAGTACAAGCCTAGTTTATTCAGCCTCTCCTCATAGCTCAACCCCCTCAACTCCAGTATCAGCCTAGTAAACCTCCTCTGCACTCCCTCCAAGGCCAAAATATCCTTGCGTAAGTACGGCGCCCAAAACTGCACACAGTACTCCAGCTAGCCCTCTCGACATGAATGCTGTTCTAACCCAGGTCTGGTTGGATTATAGGTTTTGTAATTTGAATTTGGTTGGGGTGAGCATGAGATGCTTTACTTCAGGTAAGATTCAAATGACCCAACAGGGAGCTTTTATCAAACCAATCCTCAGGTGAAGCTATTAACCTGGACTCTGTCTTCACATGCTGGGATAGACATCTCCCTATCTCACCGAGGGTTGGAACCCATCGGTTACCCTCACTTGGTTTAGCCGGCTTGTTGAGGCTGTTACCCGGGGTGTGGCCACTGTCGCATGCAAACAGCTACGGGGAGCCACAGGTGAGAGCTGAGTGCCAGGTGGGGATAAAGGATGGACAAACCGCCTTGAAAGGACGCAACATATTCCCGCACCAAAGGTACCACCCCTCCAAATCAGGCGCTAGTCTCGACTCCATCATCATCAGTGTCCTGTTCAACCCTTGAAGTCCTGTGGCAATGGGCGAGCCATGAAGCAGCAGGTGAATGCACTGGGAGCTGTAGTCACGGACCTGCACGCAGGGGGCTCAGGTCTAATGGGCGTTTTCTGCTCACTGATGCAGTGGTGAAACTTGGCGTCTGCCTGGGCGATTGAGCAGTCCTCTTCAGGAATGCACTGCTGACCTCCGTAGAATGAGGAAGGGGCTGGAAAAGGTGCCCTAAACATTGCCTGCTTCACTACACCTTGGCCAGTTTACCGCGGCTGGCGGCGATTCCATCTTGCGGTCGAACAAACAAAATAAAACACAAGATGACACTCCTCACCATTGGCATTTGGAACACGTGCACGCTTTTGGACAACCCTACAGCAGACAGACCAGAGAGAAGAACAGCCTTAGATGCCAGAGAACTTGCAAGGTATAACATTGACATTGCAGCCCTGAGCAAAACTCGTCTTGCCAATGTAGGTCAGTTGACTAAAACTGGAGGTGGATACACTTTTTTCTGGAGTGGTCGCGGCAGCGATGAGCATCGTGATGCTGGAGTTGGATTCGCCGTCAGGAGTCACCTTGTTTGGAAACTTGATAGTCTACCCAAGGGTGTGAACGACCGGCTTATGACATGACAGCTTCCGCTACAGAACAGAAGTCAAGCCACCCTGATCCTATGCCCCCACAGTGAACAACCCGGACGAGATGAAAGACAAGTTTTACGAAGAACTAGACACCCTACAATCAGCAGTGAGCAGTACTGACAAGCTGATCTTGCTTGGTGATTTCAATGCAAGAGTAGGGTGTGACTCTGCATCTTGCAGGGAGTCATTGGGAGGCACGGAGTGGGCAAGTGTAACAGTAATGGCCTACTCTTAATGAAGACCTGTGCAGCACACGACCTCCTCATCATCAACACAACCTTCCACCTGCCTACCTGTAACAAGATCTCCTGGATGCACCCCCGCTCTAAGTATTGGCATCTTATTGACTATGTCATTGTCAGGAGAAAAGACAGGATGTCAGAGTGACCAAGGCCGTGTGTGGACTGCTGGACCGATCACAGGCTCATTGTCTCCAAAGTGAGGCTCTGCATCAGACCCAAGAGGCGACCACAAGTAGGCAAGGTTATGAAAAGAATCAATGCGGCCAAGCTAAAGAACCCCAGCATAGCTTCAGCACTGGCTGAAGACTTAGAAATCAAGCTTGCTGACCTACACCTTGCAGGCAGCGCTGAGGACGACTGGGAACGCTTCTGGGATGCTGTCCATACATCTGCGCTGAAGAAAGACGCTCAGGCCCTCTACCCACAAGCAGCATGACTGGTTCAACGAGAATGATGAGGACATAACAGGCTCTACTTGTTGAAAAGCACCGTCTTCATCGGGCCTGTCAGAACGACCCATCATCAGCTGCCAAGAAAAATGCTTTTACCAGTGCTCGCAGGACAGTCCAGCTTAAACTGTGTAAAATGCAGGATGCCTGGTTGAGCTCCAAGGCAGATGAAATACAGGGCTATGCTGACAGAAACTTGAAACAGTTCTACTAAGGCTTCAACACTCTCTACGAAGCTCAATCTCTCAGGAGCTCCCCCCTCCTGAGTACAGATGGTACAACTCTCATTATAGAGAGGGCTCAGATCCTGCAGAGATGGGCTGAACACTTTGGAGCCGTCATCAATCGACCGTCATCTATTAACGAAGAGGCAATAGACAGGATTCAACAGGTTGATATCAACAGCGCCATGGATGACCCAACGGTAGTAGCAGCCAGCTATCCAATGGCAAAGCCCCAGGGGCAGATGCCATACCTGCAGAGATCTATAAAGCTGCTGGTCCTGCACTTATCAAGAAGCTCACCGAGTTGTTCCAGCCCTTTTGGAAGTAAGAATCCATTCCTCAGGAACTTAAAGATGCTTCCATCATACACCTCTACAAGAGGAAGGGCAATCAGCAAGTATGCGACAACCACAGAGGAATCTCGCTGCTCTCCATCACAGGAAAGTGAGTCCTGCTAAATCGCAAGAGTCCTGCTAAATCGTCTGGGCACTCATCCGGAGCTGGGCCTGCTTCCAGAGTCACAGTGTGGTTTCCGCAAAGGGCGTGGGAATACTGACATGATTTTTGCAGCACGCCAACTTCAGGAGAAGTATCAGGAACAGAATCACGAGCTCTACACAACCTTTGTTGACCTCACGAAAGCCTTCAACACTGTAAGCCGACAAGGCCTGTGGAGGATCATGTCAAAGTTCGGCCGCCCTCCCAAATTCATTCAGATGGTGCGCCAGTTCCATGATGACATGATGGCCAGAGTACTGGATGGCGGAGAATGCTCTGAGGCATTCCCAGTCACCAAAGGCGTCAAACAGGGCTGTGTGCTTGCACTCACACTGTTCAGCATGATGTTTACTGCCATGCTGAATGATGCCTCCCAGGACAGTGTTGCTGGAATCAGCCTCAAGTAGAGTGGATGGGAAGCTCTTCAACCTGAGGAGACTTCAAGCTATTACCAAAGTGAAAGAGACTTTTCTGAGAGATTTCCTCTTTGCCAATGACTGTGCCTTGTATGCTGGCTCAGAGCCAGAGATGCAAGTCAGTATGGACAAATTTTCCACAGCTTGTGACAACTTTGGATTCACCATCAGCATTAAAAAGACTGAAGTCATGCACCAGCCTGCTCCTCATGCACCGTACACAGAACCCATAATCACAGTCAAAGGGTAGAAACTACAGGCAGTGGACCAGTTCACTTATTTTGGCAGCACCCTCTCCCAAGCAGTGACTATTGATACAGAAGTTAACTGCAGAATAGCAAAGGCAAGTTCTGCTTTCAGTAGACTGCGCTCCACTGTATGGGAATGTCAAGGAATCAGCCCAGCAACAAAACTGAAGGTCTACAGCGCCGCGGTACTCACTACCCTCCTGTATGCCTGTGAAACATGGACTGTGTATCGAAGGCATGCAAGACAGCTCAATCATTTCCACATGACTTGTCTTCACAGAAGATTACGCATCCGATGGCAAGACAAAGCACCAGCCACTGAAGTTCTCTCTAGAGCAAGTCTACCATCAGTCCACACACTGCTGATGAGAGCGCAGACCCGGTGGGCAGGTCATGTCATCCGTATGTCAGACAAGTGCATATCCAAGCAGCTCCTTTTTGAGGAACTCTCTGCTGGAAGACGCTCGCATGGAGGGCAGAAGAAACGTTTGAAAGACATACTCAAAGCCTCCCTGAAGTCGCTTGACATAGATGTGACCACCTGGGAAACGCTGGCACAAAACCGCCCTACCTGGCGCTACCTCATCCACAAAGGCTGTCAAGCTCACGAAGCAAGGTGCATTGCTGAAACACAACTTAAGCACGAGCTGCGCAAGTCCAGAGTCACCAGCGCAATAACTACAGCGCCTACACAAGTTGTCCAATTTGTGCCAGGACATTTTGTACCTGAATTGGCCTGATCAGTCATCTTCAGACACACCGCAACCAGCCTCAAAATGACTAATGGTGTCGAGGTCCTCGTCAATGACGATGGACGAAGAACAGATGGGGAGCAGCGACTATCTTTCAGTTGAAGGGTCAGTCACGAGGGGACATAGGTTTAAGGTGAAGGGCAGGAAGTTTGGGGGGGATGTGAGGAAAAACCTTTTTTACCCAGAGGGAATGTGCTGCCTGGGAGGGTGGTGGGGGCGGGACGCCTCACATCCTTTAAGAAGGACCTGGACGAGCACTCGGCACATCAGTTCTATGGGCCAAGTGCTGACTGAGGGATTAGGTGGGGGTTCAGGTGTTTCTCAAGTGTAGGTGTTTAATCGATGGGCTGAAGGGTCTCGTCTGCACTGTATGATTCTGCAGCTTTCCCGCCTCCTCAATCTGCCTGTCCCTGCACCGATCTTCAAACTGAATATCTCTATCTCACTCTGTCTTTCACTCTCCCCGTCCTTCTCTTCCAGCTGCTCCATCGATCTCTCCTTGCTGTGTTCTTTACTGCTGATTAATGCTGATCTTCCCATTCTGTTTCCCTCACAGAGAGATAGGATTGGGATACACATCATTCCTGGCTCGCCTGGCTGCATCCCTGATTCCCATGATAAAGATGCTCGATATATTCTGGCTCTCTCTGCCACAGATCCTGTTCATCACTTTCACAGCATCGAGTGGAGCAGTCGCCTTCCTACTCCCCGAAACAACAAACATCCCCCTACCGGAAACCATCGATGACGTTGAATACCCGAGGTGGGAAACACAGGGATATTTACAGACCACCGCTGGCTGAGGGAATGATTCTTGGGACCACATTGAGGAACACAAGACACTGAGGCCCACAGATACCAAAATCAACTGGGGTACCCTTCATCACACACTGACCCTCACTGGGGTACAGGTCCCACACACACTGACTCTCACTGGGGTACGGGTCCCACACACACTGACTCTCACTGGGGTACGGGTCCCACACACGCTGACTCTCACTGGGGTACGGGTCCCACACACACCGACTCTCACTGGGGTACGGGTCCCACACACACTGACTCTCACTGGGGTACGGGTCCCACACACACTGACTCTCACTGGGTTACGGGTCCCTCACACACTGACCCTCACTGGGGTACGGGTCCCACACACACTGACTCTCACTGGGGTAAGGGTCCCACACACACTGACTCTCACTGGGGTACGGGTCCCACACACACTGACTCTCACTGGGGTACAGGTCCCACACACACTGACTCTCACTGGGGTACGGGTCCCACACACACTGACTCTCACTGGGGTACGGGGTCCCACACACACTGACTCTCACTGGGGTACGGGTCCCACACACACTGACTCTCACTGGGGTACGGGTCCCACACACACTGACTCTCACTGGGGTACGGGTCCCACACACGCTGACTCTCACTGGGGTACGGGTCCCACACACGCCGACTCTCACTGGGGTACGGGTCCCACACACACTGACTCTCACTGGGGTACGGGTCCCACACACACTGACTCTCACTGGGGTACGGGTCCCACACACACTGACTCTCACTGGGGTACGGGTCCCACACACACTGACTCTCACTGGGGTACGGGTCCCACACACACTGACTCTCACTGGGGTACGGGTCCCACACACACTGACTCTCACTGGGGTACGGGTCCCACACACACTGACTGTCACTGGGGTACGGGTCCCACACACACTGACTCTCACTGGGGTACGGGTCCCACACACACTGACTCTCACTGGGGTACAGGTCCCACACACACTGACTCTCACTGGGGTACGGGTCCCACACACACTGACTCTCACTGGGGTACGGGTCCCACACACACACTGACTCTCACTGGGGTACGGGTCCCACACACACTGACTCTCACTGGGGTACGGGTCCCACACACACTGACTGTCACTGGGGTACGGGTCCCACACACACTGACTCTCACTGGGGTACGGGTCCCACACACACTGACTCTCACTGGGGTACGGGTCCCACACACACTGACTCTCACTGGGGTACGGGTTCCACACACACACTGACTCTCACTGGGGTACGGGTCCCACACACACTGACTCTCACTGTACGGGTCCCACACACACTGACTCACACTGGGGTACGGGTCCCACACACACTGACCCTCACTGGGGTACGGGTCCCACACACACTGACCCTCACTGGGGTACGGGTCCCACACATGCTGACTCTCACTGGGGTACCGGTCCCACACACACTGACCCTCACTGGGGTACGGGTCCCACACACACTGACTCTCACTGGGGTACGGGTCCCACACACACTGACTCTCACTGGGGTACGGGTCCCACACACACTGACCCTCACTGGGGTACGGGTCCCACACACACTGACTCTCACTGGGGTACGGGTCCCACACACACTGACTCTCACTGGGGTACGGGTCCCACACACACTAACTCTCACTGGGGTACGGGTCCCACACACACTGACTCTCACTGGGGTACGGGTCCCACACACACTGACTCTCACTGGGGCACGGGTCCCACACACACTGACCCTCACTGGGGTACGGGTCCCACACACACTGACTCTCACTGGGGTACGGGTCCCACACACACTGACTCTCACTGGGGTACGGGTCCCACACAAACTGACTCTCACTGGGGTACGGGTCCCACACACACTGACTCTCACTGGGGTACGGGTCCCACACACACTGACCCTCACTGGGGTACAGGTCCACACACACTGACCCTCACAGGGTGACGGGTCCCACACACACTGACCCTCACTGGGGTACGGGTCCCACACACACTGACTCTCACTGGGGTACGGGTCCCCCACACACACTGACCCTCACTGGCGTACAGGTCCCACACACACTGACTCTCACTGGGGTACAGGTCCCACACACACTGACTGTCACTGGGGTACGGGTCCCACACACACTGACTCTCACTGGGGTACGGGTCCCACACACACTGGCTCTCACTGGGGTACGGGTCCCCCACACACTGACTCTCACTGGGGTACGGGTCCCACAGACACTGACTCTCACTGGGGTACGGGTCCCACACACACTGACCCTCACTGGGGTACGGGTCCCACACACACTGACTCTCACTGGGGTACGGGTCCCACACACACTCACTCTCACTGGGGTACGGGGCCCACACACACTGACTATCACTGGGGTACGGGGTCCCACACACACTGACTCTCGCTGGGGTACAGGTCCCACACACACTGACCCTTGCTGGGGTACGGGTCCCACACACACTAACTCTCACTGGGGTACAGGTCCCACACACACTGACTGTCACTGGGGTACGGGTCCCACACACACTGACTCTCACTGGGGTACGGGTCCCACACAAACTGACCCTCACTGGGGTACGGGTCCCCCACACACTGACCCTCACTGGGGTACGGGACCCACACACACACTGACTCTCACTGGGGTACGGGTCCCACACACACTGACCCCCACTGGGGTACGGGTCCCACACACACTGAGTCTCACTGGGGTACGGGGTCCCACACACACTGACCCTCACTGGGGTACGGGTCCCACACACACTGACCCTCACTGGGGTACGGGTCCCACACACACTGACCCTCACTGGGGTACGGGTCCCCCACACACACTGGCCCTCACTGGGGTACAGGTCCCACACACACTGACCCTTGCTGGGGTACAGGTCCCACACACACTGATTCTCACTGGGGTACGGCTCCAACACACACTGACTCTCACTGGGGTACAGGTCCCACACACACTGACTCTCACTGGGGTACGGGTCCCACACACACTGACTCTCACTGGGGTACGGGTCCCACACACGCTGACTCTCACTGGGGTACGGGTCCCACACACACCGACTCTCACTGGGGTACGGGTCCCACACACACTGACTCTCACTGGGGTACGGGTCCCTCACACACTGACCCTCACTGGGGTACGGGTCCCACACACACTGACTCTCACTGGGGTACGGGTCCCACACACACTGACTCTCACTGGGGTACGGGTCCCACACACACTGACTCTCACTGGGGTACAGGTCCCACACACACTGATTCTCACTGGGGTACGGGTCCCACACACACTGACTCTCACTGGGGTACGGGGTCCCACACACACTGACTCTCACTGGGGTACGGGTCCCACACACACTGACTCTCACTGGGGTACGGGTCCCACACACGCTGACTCTCACTGGGGTACGGGTCCCACACACGCTGACTCTCACTGGGGTACGGGTCCCACACACACCGACTCTCACTGGGGTACGGGTCCCACACACACTGACTCTCACTGGGGTACGGGTCCCACACACACTGACTCTCACTGGGGTACGGGTCCCACACACACTGACTCTCACTGGGGTACGGGTCCCACACACACTGACTCTCACTGGGGTACGGGTCCCACACACACTGACTCTCACTGGGGTACGGGTCCCACACAAACTGACTCTCACTGGGGTACGGGTCCCACACACACTGACTGTCACTGGGGTACGGGTCCCACACACACTGACTGTCACTGGGGTACGGGTCCCACACACACTGACTCTCACTGGGGTACGGGTCCCACACACACTGACTCTCACTGGGGTACGGGTCCCACACACACTGACTCTCACTGGGGTACGGGTTCCACACACACACTGACTCTCACTGGGGTACGGGTCCCACACACACTGACTCTCACTGTACGGGTCCCACACACACTGACTCACACTGGGGTACGGGTCCCACACACACTGACCCTCACTGGGGTACGGGTCCCACACACACTGACCCTCACTGGGGTACGGGTCCCACACATGCTGACTCTCACTGGGGTACCGGTCCCACACACACTGACCCTCACTGGGGTACGGGTCCCACACACACTGACTCTCACTGGGGTACGGGTCCCACACACACTGACTCTCACTGGGGTACGGGTCCCACACACACTGACCCTCACTGGGGTACGGGTCCCACACACACTGACTCTCAGTGGGAGACGGGTCCCACACACACTGACTCTCACTGGGGTACGGGTCCCACACACACTAACTCTCACTGGGGTACGGGTCCCACACACACTGACTCTCACTGGGGTA
Organism: Carcharhinus amblyrhynchos; assembly: GCF_965287045.1. Taxonomy (NCBI): domain Eukaryota; kingdom Metazoa; phylum Chordata; class Chondrichthyes; order Carcharhiniformes; family Carcharhinidae; genus Carcharhinus; species Carcharhinus amblyrhynchos. The sequence continues at coordinate 793,708 of NW_027649798.1, forward strand.
CGGGTCCCACACACACTGACTCACACTGGGGCACGGGTCCCACACACACTGACCCTCACTGGGGTACGGGTCCCACACACACTGACTCTCACTGGGGTACGGGTCCCACACACACTGACTCTCACTGGGGTACGGGTCCCACACACACTGACCCTCACTGGGGTACGGGTCCCCCACACACACTGACCCTCACTGGCGTACAGGTCCCACACACACTGACTCTCACTGGGGTACAGGTCCCACACACACTGACTGTCACTGGGGTACGGGTCCCACACACACTGACTCTCACTGGGGTACGGGTCCCACACACACTGGCTCTCACTGGGGTACGGGTCCCCCACACACTGACTCTCACTGGGGTACGGGTCCCACAGACACTGACTCTCACTGGGGTACGGGTCCCACACACACTGACCCTCACTGGGGTACGGGTCCCACACACACTGACTCTCACTGGGGTACGGGTCCCACACACACTCACTCTCACTGGGGTACGGGGCCCACACACACTGACTATCACTGGGGTACGGGGTCCCACACACACTGACTCTCGCTGGGGTACAGGTCCCACACACACTGACCCTTGCTGGGGTACGGGTCCCACACACACTAACTCTCACTGGGGTACAGGTCCCACACACACTGACTCTCACTGGGGTACGGGTCCCACACACACTGACTCTCACTGGGGTACGGGTCCCACACAAACTGACCCTCACTGGGGTACGGGTCCCCCACACACTGACCCTCACTGGGGTACGGGTCCCACACACACACTGACTCTCACTGGGGTACGGGTCCCACACACACTGACCCCCACTGGGGTACGGGTCCCACACACACTGAGTCTCACTGGGGTACGGGGTCCCACACACACTGACTCTCACTGGGGTACGGGTCCCACACACACTGACCCTCACTGGGGTACGGGTCCCACACACACTGACCCTCACTGGGGTACGGGTCCCCCACACACACTGGCCCTCACTGGGGTACAGGTCCCACACACACTGACCCTTGCTGGGGTACAGGTCCCACACACACTGATTCTCACTGGGGTACGGCTCCAACACACACTGACTCTCACTGGGGTACAGGTCCCACACACACTGACTCTCACTGGGGTACGGGTCCCACACACACTGACTCTCACTGGGGTACGGGTCCCACACACACTGACCCTCACTGGGGTACGGGTCCCACACACACTGACTCTCACTGGGGTACGGGTCCCCCACACACACTGAGCCTCACTGGGGTACGGGTCCCACACAAACTGACCCTCACTGGGGTACGGGTCCCACACACACTGACCCTCACTGGGGTACGGGTCCCCCACACACACTGGCCCTCACTGGGGTATGGGTCCCCCACACACACTGGTCCTCACTGGGGTACGGGTCCCACACACACCTACCCTCACTGAGGTACGGGTCCCACACACACTGACTCTCACTGGGGTACGGGGTCCCACACACACTGACTCTCACTGGGGTACGGGTCCCACACACACTGACTCTCGCTGGGGTACAGGTCCCACACACACTGACCCTTGCTGGGGTACGGGTCCCACACACACTGACCCTTGCTGGGGTACGGGTCCCACACACACTGACTCTCACTGGGGTACAGGTCCCACACACACTGACTCTCACTGGGGTACGTGTCCCACACACACTGACTCTCACTGGGGTACGGGTCCCACACACACTGACCCTCACTGGGGTACGGGTCCCCCACACACTGACCCTCACTGGGGTACGGGTCCCACACACACACTGACTCTCACTGGGGTACGGGTCCCACGCACACTGACCCTCACTGGGGTACAGGTCCCACACACACTGAGTCTCACTGGGGTACGGGGTCCCACACACACTGACTCTCACTGGGGTACAGGTCCCACACACACTGACCCTCACTGGGGTACGGGTCCCACACACACTGACCCTCACTGGGGTACGGGTCCCACACACACTGACCCTCACTGGGGGTACTGGTCCCACACACACTGACTCTCACTGGGGTACGGGTCCCCCACACACACTGACCCTCACTAGGGTACGGGTCCCCCACACACACTGACCCTCACTGGGGTACGGGTCCCACACACACTGACCCTCACTGGGGTACGGGTCCCACACACACTCACTCTCACTGGGGTACAGGTCCCACACACACTGACCCTCACTGGGGTACGGGTCCCACACACACTGACTCTCACTGGGGTACGGGTCCCACACACACTGACTCTCACTGGGGTACGGGTCCCACACACACTGACTCTCACGGGGGTACGGGTCCCACACACACTGACTCTCACTGGGGTACGGGTCCCACACACACTGACTCTCACTGGGGTACGGGTCCCACACACACTGACTCTCACTGGGGTACGGGGTCCCACACACACTGACTCTCACTGGGGTACGGGGTCCCACACACACTGACTCTCACTGGGGTACGGGTCCCACACACACTGACTCTCACTGGGGTACGGGTCCCACACACACTGACTCTCACTGGGGTACGGGTCCCACACACACTGACTCTCACTGGGGTACGGGTCCCACACACACTGACTCTCACTGGGGTACGGGGTCCCACACACACTGACCCTCACTGGGGTACGGGTCCCACACACACTGAACCTCACTGGGGTACGGGTCCCACACACACTGACTCTCACTGGGGTACGGGTCCCACACACACTGACCCTCACTGGGGTACGGGTCCCACACACACTGACCCTCACTGGGGTACGGGTCCCCCACACACACTGGCCCTCACTGGGGTACAGGTCCCACACACACTGACCCTTGCTGGGGTACAGGTCCCACACACACTGATTCTCACTGGGGTACGGCTCCAACACACACTGACTCTCACTGGGGTACAGGTCCCACACACACTGACTCTCACTGGGGTACGGGTCCCACACACACTGACTCTCACTGGGGTACGGGTCCCACACACACTGACCCTCACTGGGGTACGGGTCCCACACACACTGACTCTCACTGGGGTACGGGTCCCCCACACACACTGAGCCTCACTGGGGTACAGGTCCCACACAAACTGACCCTCACTGGGGTACGGGTCCCACACACACTGACCCTCACTGGGGTACGGGTCCCCCACACACACTGGCCCTCACTGGGGTATGGGTCCCCCACACACACTGGCCCTCACTGGGGTACGGGTCCCCCACACACTGACCCTCACTGGGGTACGGGTCACACACACACTGACTCTCACTGGGGTACGGGGTCCCACACACAGTGACTCTCACTGGGGTACGGGGTCCCACACACACTGACTCTCACTGGGGTACGGGTCCCACACACACTGACTCTCACTGGGGTACGGGTCCCACACACACTGACTCTCACTGGGGTACGGGGTCCCACACACACTGACTCTCACTGGGGCACGGGGTCCCACACACACTGACTCTCAGTGGGAGACGGGTCCCACACACACTGACTCTCACTGGGGTGTGGGTCCCACACTAACTGACTCTCACTGGGGTACGGGTCCCACACACACTGACTCTCACTGGGGTACGGGTCCCACACACACTGACTCTCGCTGGGGAACAGGTCCCACACACACTGACTCTCACTGGGGTACGGGTCCCACACACACTGACTCTCACTGGGGTACAGGTCCCACACACACTGACCCTCGCTGGGGTACGGGTCCCACACACACTGATTCTCACTGGGGTACGGGTCCCACACACACTGACTCTCACTGGGGTACGGGTCCCCCACACACACTGACCCTCACTGGGGTACGGGTCCCACACACACTGACTCTCACTGGGGTACGGGTCCCACACACACTGACTCTCACTGGGGTACGGGTCCCCCACACACACTGACCCTCACTGGGGTACGGGTCCCACACACACTGACCCTCACTGGGGTACGGGTCCCACACACACTGACTCTCACTGGGGTACGGGTCCCCCACACACACTGACCCTCACTGGGGTACGGGTCCCACACACACTGACTCTCACTGGGGTACAGGTCCCACACACACTGACCCTCACGAGGGTATGGGTCCCACACACACTGACTCTCACTGGGGTACGGGGTCCCACACACACTGACTCTCACTGGGGTACGGGTCCCGCACACACTGACTCTCGCTGGGGTACGGGGTCCCACACACACTGACTCTCACTGGGGTACGGGTCCCACACACACTGACTCTCGCTGGGGTATGGGTCCCACACACACTGACCCTTGCTGGGGTACGGGTCCCACACACACTGATTCTCACTGGGGTACGGGTCCCACACACACTGACTCTCACTGGGGTACAGGTCCCTCACACACTAACTCTCACTGGGGTACGGGTCCCACACACACTGACTCTCACTGGGGTACAGGTCCCACACACACTGACCCTCGCTGGGGTACGGGTCCCCCACACACACTGATTCTCACTGGGGTACGGGTCCCACACACACTGACTCTCACTGGGGTACGGGTCACACACACACTGACTCTCACTGGGGTACGGGTACCTCACACACTGACTCTCACTGGGGTACAGGTCCCACACACACTGACCCTCACTGGGGTACGGGTCCCACACACACTGACCCTCACTGGGGTACGGGTCCCACACACACTGACCCTCACTGGGGTACGGGTCCCACACACACTGACTCTCACTGGGGTACGGGTCCCCCACACACACTGACCCTCACTGGGGTACGGGTCCCACACACACTGACCCTCACTGGGGTACGGGGTCCCACACACACTGACTCTCACTGGGGTACAGGTCCCACACACACTGACCCTCACTGGGGTACGGGTCCCACACACACTGACCCTCACTGGGGTACGGGTCCCACACACACTGACCCTCACTGGGGTACGGGTCCCACACACACTGACCCTCACTGGGGTACGGATCCCCCACACACACTGACCCTCACTGGGGTACGGGTCCCACACACACTGACCCTCACTGGGGTACGGATCCCCCACACACACTGACCCTCACTGGGGTACGGGCCCCACACACACTGGCCCTCACTGGGGTACGGGTCCCCCACACACTGACCCTCACTGGGGTACGGGTCCCACACACACTGACTCTCACTGGGGTACGGGGTCCCACACACACTGACTCTCACTGGGGTACGGGTCCCACACACAATGACTGTCACTGGGGTACGGGTCCCCCACACACACTGACCCTCACTGGGGTATGGGTCCCACACACACTGACTCTCACTGGGGTACGGGTCCCCCACACACACTGACCCTCACTGGGGTACGGGTCCCACACACACTGACTCTCACTGGGGTACGGGTCCCACACACACTGACCCTCACTGGGGTACGGGTCCCCCACACACACTGGCCCTCACTGGGGTACGGGTCCCCCACACACTGACCCTCACTGGAGTACGGGTCCCACACACACTGACTCTCACTGGGGTACAGGTCCCACACACACTGACTCTCACTGGGGTACAGGTCCCACACACACTGACCCTCACTGGGGTACGGGTCCCACACACACTGACTCTCACTGGGGTACGGGTCCCCCACACACTGACTCTCGCTGGGGTACGGGGTCCCACACACACTGACTCTCACTGGGGTACGGGTCCCACACACACTGACTCTCGCTGGGGTACGGGTCCCACACACACTGACCCTTGCTGGGGTACGGGTCCCACACACACTGATTCTCACTGGGGTACGGGTCCCACATACACTGACTCTCACTGGGGTACAGGTCCCTCACACACTGACTCTCACTGGGGTACGGGTCCCACACACACTGACTCTCACTGGGGTACAGGTCCCACACACACTGACCCTCGCTGGGGTACGGGTCCCCCACACACACTGATTCTCACTGGGGTACGGGTCCCACACACACTGACTCTCACTGGGGTACGGGTCCCACACACACTGACTCTCACTGGGGTACGGATCCCACACACACTGACTCTCACTCGGGTACGGGTCCCACACACACTGACTCTCACTGGGGTACGGGTCCCACACACACTGACTCTCACTGGGGAATGGGTCCCTCACACACTGACTCTCACTGGGGTACGGGGTCCCACACACACTGACTCTCACTGGGGTACGGGGTCCCACACACACTGACTCTCAGTGGGAGACGGGTCCCACACACACTGACTCTCACTGGGGTGTGGGTCCCACACTAACTGACTCTCACTGGGGTACGGGTCCCACACACACTGACTCTCACTGGGGTACGGGTCCCACACACACTGACTCTCGCTGGGGAACAGGTCCCACACACACTGACTCTCACTGGGGTACGGGTCCCACACACACTGACTCTCACTGGGGTACAGGTCCCACACACACTGACCCTCGCTGGGGTACGGGTCCCACACACACTGATTCTCACTGGGGTACGGGTCCCACACACACTGACTCTCACTGGGGTACGGGTCCCCCACACACACTGACCCTCACTGGGGTACGGGTCCCACACACACTGACTCTCACTGGGGTACGGGTCCCACACACACTGACTCTCACTGGGGTACGGGTCCCCCACACACACTGACCCTCACTGGGGTACGGGTCCCACACACACTGACCCTCACTGGGGTACGGGTCCCACACACACTGACTCTCACTGGGGTACGGGTCCCCCACACACACTGACCCTCACTGGGGTACGGGTCCCACACACACTGACTCTCACTGGGGTACAGGTCCCACACACACTGACCCTCACTAGGGTATGGGTCCCACACACACTGACTCTCACTGGGATACGGGTCCCCCACACACTGACTCTCGCTGGGGTACGGGGTCCCACACACACTGACTCTCACTGGGGTACGGGTCCCACACACACTGACTCTCGCTGGGGTACGGGTCCCACACACACTGACCCTTGCTGGGGTACGGGTCCCACACACACTGATTCTCACTGGGGTACGGGTCCCACACACACTGACTCTCACTGGGGTACAGGTCCCTCACACACTAACTCTCACTGGGGTACGGGTCCCACACACACTGACTCTCACTGGGGTACAGGTCCCACACACACTGACCCTCGCTGGGGTACGGGTCCCCCACACACACTGATTCTCACTGGGGTACGGGTCCCACACACACTGACTCTCACTGGGGTACGGGTCACACACACACTGACTCTCACTGGGGTACGGGTACCTCACACACTGACTCTCACTGGGGTACAGGTCCCACACACACTGACCCTCACTGGGGTACGGGTCCCACACACACTGACCCTCACTGGGGTACGGGTCCGACACACACTGACTCTCACTGGGGTACGGGTCCCCCACACACACTGACCCTCACTGGGGTACGGGTCCCACACACACTGACCCTCACTGGGGTACGGGTCCCACACACACTGACTCTCACTGGGGTACAGGTCCCACACACACTGACCCTCACTGGGGTACGGGTCCCACACACACTGACCCTCACTGGGGTACGGGTCCCACACACACTGACCCTCACTGGGGTACGGGTCCCACACACACTGACCCTCACTGGGGTACGGATCCCCCACACACACTGACCCTCACTGGGGTACGGGCCCCACACACACTGACCCTCACTGGGGTACGGGCCCCACACACACTGGCCCTCACTGGGGTACGGGTCCCCCACACACTGACTCTCACTGGGGTACGGGTCCCACACACACTGACTCTCACTGGGGTACGGGGTCCCACACACACTGACTCTCACTGGGGTACGGGTCCCACACACAATGACTGTCACTGGGGTACGGGTCCCCCACACACACTGACCCTCACTGGGGTATGGGTCCCACACACACTGACTCTCACTGGGGTACGGGTCCCCCACACACACTGACCCTCACTGGGGTACGGGTCCCACACACACTGACTCTCACTGGGGTACGGGTCCCACACACACTGACCCTCACTGGGGTATGGGTCCCCCACACACACTGGCCCTCACTGGGGTACGGGTCCCCCACACACTGACCCTCACTGGAGTACGGGTCCCACACACACTGACTCTCACTGGGGTACAGGTCCCACACACACTGACTCTCACTGGGGTACGGGTACCTCACACACTGACTCTCACTGGGGTACGGGTCCCACACACACTGACCCTCACTGGGGTATGGGTCCCCCACACACACTGGCCCTCACTGGGGTACGGGTCCCCCACACACTGACCCTCACTGGAGTACGGGTCCCACACACACTGACTCTCACTGGGGTACAGGTCCCACACACACTGACCCTCACTGGGGTACGGGCCCCACACACACTGGCCCTCACTGGGGTACGGGTCCCCCACACACTGACTCTCACTGGGGTACGGGTCCCACACACACTGACTCTCACTGGGGTACGGGGTCCCACACACACTGACTCTCACTGGGGTACGGGTCCCACACACACTGACTCTCACTGGGGTATGGGTCCCACACACACTGACTCTCACTGGGGTACGGGTCCCACACACACTGACTCTCACTGGGGTACGGGTCCCACACACACTGACTCTCACTGGGGTACGGGTCCCACACAGACTGACTCTCACTGGGGTACGGGACCCACACACACTGACTCTCACTGGGGTACGGGTCCCACACACACACTGACTCTCACTTTGTATCGACTGTTACAGAAATTGTTCACAATTGATTGAACTATCGATTCTTAGACTGTGTGAAGATGGTAGCAAAATTTTGATTTACCTCTGAAGTCTGCTGAACATAAGAACATAAGAAATAGGAGCAGGAGTAGGCCATCTAGCCGTTCGAGCCTGCCCCGCCATTCAATAAGATCATGGCTGATCTATCGCTGCTCAGTTCCACTTTCCCGCTTTCTCCCCATAACCCTTAATCACCTCTCTTATCAAAAACTGAAGCTTCTGCAGCTTGTTTACACACCATAACCCTCCCTCTAAACAGTAGTGTTGTACATTGAAGTAGTCAGCTCACTTTAACAGCAAGGATAACAGAATGAAGGGATTGTCCCACAGTGGGTCACTGAACCAGTTAGTACAGCTTCATCTCCTCGGTGTGACTTGCTTCTGGTCCAAGTGAACATAAGAACATAAGAAATAGGAGCAGGAGTAGGCCATCTAGCCCTTCGAGCCTGCCCCGCCATTCAATAAGATCATGGCTGATCTGTTGTGGCTCAGTTCCACTTTCCCGCCCTCTCCCCATAACCCTTAATCCCCTCTCTTATCAAGAACCCATCAACCCGCTTCTTAAAAATATTTAGCGAGGTAGCCTCCACCACTTCAACGGGCAGAGAATTCCAGAGATTCACCACCCTTTGAGTGAAGAAGTTCCTCCTCAACTCCGTTCTAAACCGCCTCCCCTTTATCTTGAGGCTGTGCCCCCTAGTCCTACTGTCTTTTTTGAGCGGGAAGAGTCTCTCCACCTCTATCCTATCCATCCCATTCATCATCTTATACGTCTCAATGAGATCTCCCCTCATTCTTCTAAACTCTAACGAGTACAAGCCTAGTTTATTCAGCCTCTCCTCATAGCTCAATCCCCTCAACTCCGGTATCAGCCTAGTAAACCTCCTCTGCACTCCCTCCAGGGCCAAAATATCCTTGCGCAGGTGCGGCGCCCAAAACTGCACACAGTACTCCAGCTGCGGCCTCACCAATGCCCTATACAGCTGCAGCAAGACCTCCCTACTTTTATATTCAATCCCCCTCGCTATGAAGGCCAGCATCCCATTTGCCTTCCTGACCACCTGCTGCACCTGCAAGCTGGGTTTTTGCAACTCATGCACAAGGACCCCGAGGTCCCTCTGCACCGTCGCCTGCTGCAGTTTTTCGCCACGTAAGTAATAGTCCTTCCTACCATTCTTCCTACCAAAGTGGACCACCTCACACTTGCTAACATTAAATTCCATTTGCCATTTCCTGGCCCATTCGCCCAGCCTATCTAGATCCTTCTGCAGACTCTCCACACCCTCCGCACAATTTGCCTTTCCCCCAATCTTGGTGTCATCAGCAAATTTCGACACCCTGCACTCGGTTCCCTCCTCCAGATCATCTATATAAATGGTAAATAGCTGAGGCCCCAGCACCGACCCCTGGGGCACCCCACTAGTCACCAACCGCCAATCCGAATAGCACCCATTGACCCCCACTCTCTGCCTCCTATTTGACAACCAATCCTCTATCCACGCTAACACCCTACCCCCAACTCCATGTCCCTCGACCTTCTGCAATAACCTCTTGTGAGGTACCTTGTCAAACGCCTTCTGAAAATCCAGAAAGACCACATCCACCGGCTCTCCTCTATCCACCGCCCTAGACACATCCTCATAGAACTCCAGTACATTTGTCAGACACGACTTCCCTTTAATGAAACCGTGGAACTGAGAGAAGATCTCCCAGCTGTCTCTGATGATGTCACCATGTAATTATGTGACATGCTGCCCAGACACACATTGGTTTATAATAATAGCATCCCTCCTCCATTCCTCCACTAGTACAACAACTCACATTTAACTCTTTCATCTTAGTGAGGCCGCATTTGGAATATAGTGTTCAATTCTGGTCACCACACTACCAGAAGGATGTGGAGGCTTTGGAGAGGGGACAGAAAAGATTTACCAGGATGTTGCCTGGTATGGAGGGCATTAGCTCTGAGGAGAGGTTGGAGAAACTTGGTTTGTTCTCACTGGAGCGATGGAGGTTGAGGGGAGACCTGATAGAAGTCTACAAGATTATGAGGGCCATGGACAGAGTGGATAGTCAGAAGCTTTTTCCCAGGGTGGAAGAGTCAATTACTCAGGGGCACAGGTTTAAGGTGCGAGGGGCAAGGTTTAAAGGAGATGTACGAGGCAGATTTTTTACACAGAGTGGGGTGGGTGCCTGGGACTCGCTGCCGGGGGAGGGAGTGGAAGCGGATACGATAGTGAGTTTTAAGGGGCATCTGGACAAATCCATGAATAGGATGGGAATAGAGGGATACGGTCCCCGGAAGGGTAGGGGTTTTAGATCAGTCGGGGCAGCACGGTCAGTGCAGGCTTGGAGGGGCCGAAGGGCCTGTTCCTGTGCTGGAATTTTCTTTGTTCTTTGAAACCGGAGCGCCCAGAAGAAACCCACGCAGACACAGGGAGAACGTGCAGATCCCGCACAGGCAGTGACCCAAGCCGGGAATTAAACCCTGATCCATGGCACTGTGATGCAACAGTGCCAACCATTGTGGCACTGTGCCACTCAGACTTGTCTAGACTTTATCTAGCTCTTTGGAAAGTCTGTCTTTTTACAGCCCCCGTGTCCTGTCCAACTTTTCATTGGGCAGAGCTGAGCAATGTTCTCTCCCCAGCTTCCAATCTTCAACTGCAATATATTCAGCTACAAACTAAACTCTAAAAGCCTTCCTACTTTAATGATGAGATAGATCAGGCAAAAACAAGACAGAGAGCAAGGGAAGTTCAGATTAAACTGCATTTATTTCAATGCAAGAGGCCTGATGGGCAAGGCAGGTGAACTCAGGGTATGGATGGGTACGAGGGACTGGGATATTATAGCAATTACTGAAACATGGCTAAGGGAGAGACAGGACTGACAGCTCAATGTTCCAGGGTACAGATGCTATAGGAAGGATAAAACAGGAGATAAGAGGAGGGGGAGTTGCATTTTTGATTAGGGAAAGCATCATGGCTGTACTGAGAGGGGATATATCCGAGGGTTCACCCACTGAGTCTATATGGGTAGAACTGAGAAATAAGAAGGGGGAAATCACTTTGATAGGGTTGTACTATAGGCCCCCAAACAGTCAGCGGGAAATCGAGGAGCAAATATGTAAGGAGATGATTCGGATTGGCGGTTGGTGACTAGTGGGGTGCCCCAGGGGTCGGTGCTGGGGCCTCAGCTATTTACCATTTATATAGATGATCTGGAGGAGAGAACCGAGTGCAGGGTGTCGAAATTTGCTGATGACACCAAGATTGGGGGAAAGGCAAATTGTGCGGAGGGTGTGGAGAGTCTGCAGAAGGATCTAGATAGGCTGGGCGAATGGGCCAGGAAATGGCAAATGGAATTTAATGTTGGCAAGTGTGAGGTGGTCCACTTTGGTAGGAAGAATGGTAGGAAGGACTATTACTTACGTGGCGAAAAACTGCAGCAGGCGACGGTGCAGAGGGACCTCGGGGTCCTTGTGCATGAGTTGCAAAAACCCAGCTTGCAGGTGCAGCAGGTGGTCAGGAAGGCAAATGGGATGCTGGCCTTCATAGCGAGGGGGATTGAATATAAAAGTAGGGAGGTCTTGCTGCAGCTGTATAGGGCATTGGTGAGGCCGCAGCTGGAGTACTGTGTGCAGTTTTGGGCGCCGCACCTGCGCAAGGATATTTTGGCCCTGGAGGGAGTGCAGAGGAGGTTTACTAGGCTGATACCGGAGTTGAGGGGGTTGAGCTATGAGGAGAGGCTGAATAAACTAGGCTTGTACTCATTAGAGTTTAGAAGAATGAGGGGAGATCTCATTGAGACGTATAAGATGATGAATGGGATGGATAGGATAGAGGTGGAGAGACTCTTCCCGCTCAAAAAAGACAGTAGGACTAGGGGGCACAGCCTCAAGATAAAGGGGAGGCGGTTTAGAACGGAGTTGAGGAGGAACTTCTTCACTCAAAGGGTGGTGAATCTCTGGAATTCTCTGCCCGTTGAAGTGGTGGAGGCTGCCTCGCTAAATATTTTTAAGAAGCGGGTTGATGGGTTCTTGATAAGAGAGGGGATTAAGGGTTATGGGGAGAGGGCGGGAAAGTGGAACTGAGCCACAACAGATCAGCCATGATCTTATTGAATGGCGGGGCAGGCTCGAAGGGCTAGATGGCCTACTCCTGCTCCTATTTCTTATGTCCTATTTCTTATGTTCTTATGTTCCAAGAAAACTAGGGTGGTAATAGTCAGAGATTTTGCCAACATTGATTAGGACAGCCATAGTATTAGAGGATTGGATGGAGAGAAATTTATTGAGTGTATTCAGGAGGAATTTCTCATTCAGTATGTGGATGGTCCGACTAGAGAGGGGGCAACACTTGACCTCCTCTTGGGAAATAGGGAAGGGCAGGTGACAGAAGTGTTAGTGAGCAATCACTTTGGGACCAGTGATCATAATTCTATTGGTTTTAAGATTACTATGAAGAATGATAGGTCTGGCCCAAAAGTTAAAATTCGAAGTTGGGACAGGGCCAATTTTGACGGTATCAGGCAGGAACTTTCAAAAGTGAATTGGGGGAGTCTGTGGGAAGGCAAAGGGACATCTGGGAAGTGGGAAGCTTTCAAAAGTGTGTTAACCCAGGGTTCAGGATAAACACATTCCTCTTAGAGTGAAGGGCAAGGCTGGTAGAAGTTGGGAGCTCTGGATGACTCGGGATATTGAGGCCCAGGACAAGAAGAAGAAAGAGGCACATGACATGCATAGGCAGCTGGGATCAAGTGAATCCCTTGAAGAGTATAGGGGGTGTAGGAATAGCGTTAAGAGAGAAATCAGGAGGGTAAAAAAGGGGACATGAGATTGTTTTGGCAGATAAGGGAAAGGAGAATCCAAAGAGCTTCTACAAATACATAAAGGGCAAAAGAGTAACAAGGGAGAGAATCGGGCCTCTTAAAGATCAACAAGATCATCTATGTGTGGATCCACAAGAGATGGGTGAGACCCTAAATGAATATTTCTCATCAGTATTTACTGTTGAGAAAGGTCGGGGTGTTCGGGAACTTGGGGAAATAAATAGTGATGTCTTGAGGAGTGTACACATTACAGAGAAGAAGGTGCTGGAAGTCTTAAAGCACATCAAGGTAGATAAATCCCCGGGACCTGATGAAGTGTATCCCAGGACATTGTGGGAGGCTAGGGAGGAAATTGCAGGTCCTCTAGCCAAGATATTTGAATCATTGATAGTCACGGGTGAGGTGCCTGAAGATTGGAGGGTGGCAAATGTTGTGCCTTTGTTTACAAAGGGCTGCAGGGAAAAGCCTGGGAACTACAGGCCGGTGAGCCTCACATCTGTGGTGGGTAAATTGTTGGAAGGTATTTTGAGAGATGGGATCTACAGGCATTTAGAGACACAAGGACTGATTAGAGACAGTCAGCATGGCTTTGTGAGTGGAAAATCATATCTCACAAATTTGATTGAGTTTTTTGAAGGGGTAATCAAGAAGGTAGATGAGGGCAGTGCAGTTGATGTTGTCTACATGGACTTTAGCAAGGTCTTTGACAAGGTATCGCATGGTACGTTGTTGCACAAGGTTAAATCTCACGGGATCCGGGGTAGCCAATTGGATACAAAATTGCTTGATGACCATCCTGGGAATTATAGACCGGAGAGCCTTACTTCTGTTGTGGCCAAAGTTTTGGAAAGAGTTATAAGGGATAGGATTTATAATCATCTAGAGGGAAATTGATTAGGGATAGTCAACACGGTTTTGTGAAGGGTAGGTCGTGCCTCACAAACCTTATCGAGTTTTTTGAAAAGGTGACCAAAGAGGTGGATAAGGGTGAGGCAGTTGACGTGGTGTAGATGGATTTTAGCAAAGTGTTTGATAAGGTTCCCCATGGTAGGCTACTGCAGAAAATGCAGATGCATGGGATTGAGGGTGATTTAGCAGTTTGGGTCAGGAATTGGCTAGCTGATAGAAGACAGAGGGTGGTGGTTGATGGGAAATATTCAACCTGGAATTCAGTTACAAGTGGTGTACCTCAGGGATCTGTTTTGGGGCCACTGCTGTTTGTCATTTTTATAAATGACCTAGATGAGGGTATAGAAGGATGGATTAGTAAATTTGCTGACGACACCAAAGTCGGAGGAGTTGTAGACAGTGAGGATGGGTGTTACAGTTTGCAGAGGGACATAGGTAAGCTGCAGAGCTGGGCCGAGAGGTGGCAGATGGCGTTTAATGCGGAAAAGTGTGAGGTGATTCACTTTGGTAAGAGTAACAGGAGTAGAGAATATCGGGCTAATGGAAGGACTCTTAGTAGTGTTGACGAGCAGAGAGATCTCGGGGTACATGTGCATAGATCCCTGAAAGTTGGCACCCAGGTTGATAAGGTTGTTAAGAAGGCGTACGGTGTGTTAGCTTTTATTGGTAGAGGGATTGAATTTCGGAGCCGTGAGGTCATGTTACAACTGTACAAAACTCTGGTGTGACCGCACTTGGAGTATTGCGTATAGTTCTGGTCGCCGCATTGTAAGAAAGA
Source organism: Carcharhinus amblyrhynchos (assembly GCF_965287045.1). Lineage (NCBI taxonomy): Eukaryota > Metazoa > Chordata > Chondrichthyes > Carcharhiniformes > Carcharhinidae > Carcharhinus > Carcharhinus amblyrhynchos. The sequence continues at coordinate 808,939 of NW_027649798.1, forward strand.
TGTGGAGGCATTGGAAAGGGTGCAGAGGAGGTTTACCAGGATGTTGCCTGGTATGGTGGGAAGGTCTTATGAGGAAAGGCCGAGGGACTTGAGGTTATTTTCATTGGAGAGAAGAAGGTTACGAGGTGACTTAATTGAGGCATACAAGATGATCAAAGGATTGGATAGGGTGGACAGTGAGAGCCTTTTACCTCAGATGGTGATGGCTAACACGAGGGGACATAGCTTTAAATTAAGGGGTGGTAATTATAGGACGGATGTCAGAGGTAGGTTCTTTACTCAGAGGGTAGTAAGGTCGTGGAATGTCCTGCCTGCAGCAGTTGTGGACTCGCCAACTTTAAGAGCGTTCAAATGGTCAGTGGATAGGCATATGGATAACATTGGAATAGTTTAGGTTAGAGGGTCATTAGATTGGTTCCACTGGTCGACGCAACATCGAGGGCCGAAGGGCCTGTACTGCGCTGTAATGTTCTATGTTCTATGACAGAAACCAGAGGGTGGTTGTAGAGGGTTGTTTTTCAGACTGGAGGCCTGTGACCAGCGGTGTGCCTCAGGGATCAGTGCTGGGTCCACTGTTATTTGTCATTAATATTAATGATTTAGATGAGAATATAGGGGGGCATGGTTAGTCAGCACCAGGATTGGTGGCGTAGTGGACAGTGAAGAAAGTTATCTTCAATTGCAACAGGATCTTGATCAATTGGGCCAGTGGGCTGACGAATGGCAGATGGAGTTTAAGATAGACAAATGCAGGAGGAGGACGTGAATAATTTGCCGGGTGTTAGCGATGGAAAGGTGGTAGGACTGGAGGGTCTCAATGACATTATTGTTACTAGAGAGGCGGTGCTCGACAGACTGGAGGGGCTGATTGTGGACAAGTCGCCAGGTGCAGATGGAATGCATCCAAGGGTTCTGAAAGAAATGGCGGAGGTGATAGTGGATGCCTTGGTGGTTATTTTCCAAACGTTGCTGGATTCCGGGGAAGTAAAGGCGGGGAATTATAGGCCGGTTAGTTTAACGTCTGTTGTAGGTAAAATGTTAGAATCCGTCATCAAGGAGGAAATAGCGAGGCATCTTGAGGGGAATTGCTTGATAGAGCAGACGCAGCACAGTTTCGTTAAGGGGAAGTCGTGTCTGACAAATTTATTGGAGTTCTATGAGGATGTGTCTAGGGCGGTGGATAGAGGAGAGCCGGTGGATGTGGTCTTTCTTGATTTTCAGAAGGCATTTGACAAGGTGCCTCACAAGAGGTTATTGCAGAAGGTCAGGGGACATGGAGTTGGGGGTAGGGTGTTAGCGTGGATAGAGGATTGGTTGTTAAATAGGAGGCAGAGAGTGGGGGTGAATGGGTGCTATTCGGATTGGCGGTTGGTGACTAGTGGAGTGCCCCAGGAGTCGGTGCTGGGGCCTCAGCTATTTACCATTTATATAGATGATCTGGAGGAGGGAACCGAGTGTAGGGTGTCGAAATTTGCTGATGACACCAAGATTGGTGGAACGGCAAATTGCGCAGAGGGTGTGGAGAGTCTGCAGAAGGATCTAGATAGGCTGGGCGAATGGGCCAGGAAATGGCAAATGGAATTTAATGTTGGCAAGTGCGAGGTGGTCCACTTTGGTCGGAATAATGGTAGGAAGGATTATTACTTACGTGGCGAAAAACTGCAGCAGGCGACGGTGCAGAGGGACCTCAGGGTCCTTGTGCATGAGTCGCAAAAACCCAGCCTGCAGGTGCAGCAGGTGGTCAGGAAGGCGAATGGGATGCTGGCCTTCATCGCGAGGGGGATTGAATATAAAAGTAGGGAGGCCTTGCTGCAGCTGTACAGGGCACTGGTGAGGCCGCAGCTGGAGTACTGTGTGCAGTTTTGGGTGCCGTACTTACGCAAGGATATTTTGGCCTTGGAGGGAGTGCAGAGGAGGTTCACTAGGCTGATACCGGAGTTGAGGGGGTTGAGCTATGAGGAGAGGCTGAATAAAGGTGGTGGTCAAGAAGGCGTATGGTGTACTGGCCTTCATTAATCGAGGGATTGAGTTTAGGAGTCGGGAGGTAATGCTGCAACTTTATAAGACCCTTGTCAGGCCTCATTTGGAGTACTGTGCGCAGTTCTGGTCACCTCACTATAGGAAAGACGTAGAAGCTATTGAAAGGGTACAGAGGAGATTTACAAGGATGTTGCCTGGATTGGGAGGCATGCCTTATGAAGTTAGGTTGAGGGAGCTGGGTCTCTTTTCCCTGGAGAGACGAAGGTTGAGAGGCGATAGATAGGGTGGATTCTCAGAGGCTATTTCCCCGGGTTGAAATGGTCGCTACGAGAGGACACAGATTTAAGGTGCGGGGAGGAAAGTACAGAAGTGATGTTAGGGGTAAGTTTTTCACTCAGAGGGTGGCGAGTGAGTGGAATCGGCTGCCGTCAGTGGTGGTGGAGGCGAACTCGCTGGGGTCTTTTAAAAGACTTCTGGATGAGTATATGGGGTTTTATGGGATTGGGGGTTATAGATAGGTGTTGATGTGATCGGCGCAACTCGTGGGCCGAAGGGCCTGTTTGTGCTGTAGTGTTCTATGTTCTATGTTCTAAACTAGGCTTGTACTTGTTAGAGTTTAGAAGAATGAGGGGAGATCTCATTGAGACGTATAAGATGATGAATGGGATGGATAGGATAGAGGTGGAGAGACTCTTCCCGCTCAGAAAGGACAGTAGGACTAGGGGGCACAGCCTCAAGATAAAGGGGGGGCGGTTTAGAACGGAGTTGAGGAGGAACTTCTTCACTCAAAGGGTGGTGAATCTCTGGAATTCTCTGCCCGTTGAAGTGGTGGAGGCTACCTCGCTAAATATTTTTAAGACACGGGTTGATGGGTTTTCGATAAGAGAGGGGATTAAGGGTTATGGGGAGAGGGCGGGAATGTGGAACTGAGCCATGACAGATCAGCCATGATCTTATTGAATGGCGGGGCAGGCTCAAAGGGCTAGATGGCCTACTCCTGCTCCTATTTCTTATGTTCTTATGTATTTTGGTAGATTGAACCAGGGCAGGATTTACTCAGTTAATGGTAGGGCACTGGGGAGAGTTACAGAACAAAGAGATCTAGGGGTACAGGTTCATAGCTCCTTGAAAGTGGAGTCACAGGTGGACAGAGTGGTGAAGAAGGCATTTGGCATGCTTGGTTTCATTGGTCAGAACATTGAATACAGGAGTTGGGACGTCTTGTTGAAGTTGTACAAGACATTGGTAAGGCCACACTTGGAATACTGTGTACAGTTCTGGTCACCCTATTGTAGAAAGGATATTATTAAACTAGAACGAGTGCAGAAAAGATTTACTAGGATGCTACCAGGACTTGATGGCTTGAGTTATAAGGAGAGGCTGGATAGACTGGGACTCTTTTCTCTGGATCGTAGGAGGCTGAGGGGTGATCTTATAGAGGTCTATAAAATAATGAGGGGCACAGATCAGATAGATAGTCAATATCTTTTCCCAAAGGTAGGGGAGTCTAAAACTAGAGGGCAGAGGTTTAAGATGAGAGGGGAGAGATACAAAAGTGTCCAGAGGGGCAATTTTTTCCCACAGAGGGTGGTGAGTGTCTGGAAGTCCATGAAGTCATTGAAGTTCATCCATGCGTTGTTTCAATATCTGCCATTGTCTATCCACTGCCAACCCTGTAAGTATCCTTTGCCAGCTTACCCTCACCATGATACACCATAGAAAGCATTATTTCCAGTTGTATCTGTAGAGGTTGATGAGAGTCGTAGCTGACATGCAGAACTTCCTTAGTCTGAGAAAGCAGACATGGTGGTGGGCTTTTTTAACGATAATGTTGGCATGGGGGAAACCAGAATCTGGACATCTAATAACTTGAAGCTCTTGACAATTTCTACTTTGCTCCCATTGATGTAGACAGGGGCATGTTCTCCACTATATTTCCTGAAGTCGATGACAATCTCCTTTGTTCTGTTGACATTGAGGGAGAGATTATTGCTGCCGCACCAGTTCACCAGATTCTCGATCTCATTCCTGTACTCTGTTTGAGATCCAACCCACTACAGTGGTGTCATCAGCAAACTTAATAATCAAATTGGAGGGGAATTTGCCGCACAGTCACAGGTGTATAAGGAGTATAGTAGGGGGCTGAGAACACAGCCTTGTGGGGCACCGGTGTTGATTGTGGAGGAGGTGTTGTTGCCGATCTTTACTGAATGTGGTCTGTGAGTTAGGAAGTTCAGGATCCAGTCACAGAGGGAGGAGCCGAGGCCCAGGCCACGGAGTTTGGAGATGAGTTTTGTGGGAATACTGGTGTTGAAGGCTGAGCTGTAGTCAATAAATAGGAGTCTGACACACATGCCCTTGTTATCTAGGTGTTCCAGGGTTGAGTGCAGGGCCAGGGAGATGGTGTCTGCTGTGGACCTGTTGCTGTGGTAGACAAACTGTAGTGGATCCAGGTAGTCCAGGAGGCTGGAATTGATTTGTGCCAGGGCTAGCCTTTCAAAGTACTTCATAATGATGGATGTCAGAGCCACTGGCCGATGGTCATTAGGACACGCTGCTTGGTTTTTCTGAGGTACCGGGATGGTCTTGAAGCAGATAGGGACCTCAGATTGTTGTAGAGAGGTTGAAGATGTTGTGAACACCCCCGCCAGCTGATCCGTGCAGGATCTGAGTGCCTGTCCAGGTACCCCATCCGGGCCAGATGCTTTCCATGGGTTGACCTTCGAGAAATCTGCTCTGACATCTTCAATGGTGACCCCCAGATACAGGGTCATCCAGAGCTTCCAGGTTGGAGGGCATGACCACATGCTTAAAACGGGTGTAGAATACATTGAGCTGATCAGGGAAGGGTGCGTTGAAGCTCATGATTTTACGCGCCTTCATCTTGTGGCCTGTTATATCTTGTAGACCTTGCCATAGTTGACAGGAATCTGTGTGGCTAGCCTGGGACTCTAGCTTGGTCCGGTTCTGTCTTTTGACATCTTTGATGGATCTCCTTAGATCGTATCTGGCTTTCTTGTATATATCAGGGTCGCCTGACTTTAATGCCTCAGACCTGGACTTCAGCAAGCAGTGGATATCCCCGTTCATCCATGGTTTCCGGTTGGGGAACACACACATTTGCTTCTTTGGCACACAGTCTTCTACACACTTCCTAATGCAGTCCGTTACTATAGTGGTGTACTCGGTCAGGCTGGTCACAGAGTTTTTAAATACTGACCAGTCCACTGACTCCAAGCAGTTCCATAGGAGATTGTCCAATTCCTCACACCAACATTGAACGACTTGCTTTGACTGATTCTCCTGCTTCAGTTTTTGCTTGTAAGCTGGGAGCAGGATCACAGCCTTGTGGTCTGATTTACCAAAGGGTAGGCGGTGATAGGGCGGTAGGCATGTTTGGTGTTTGTGTAGCAGTGGTTGAGTTTGTTTAGGCCTCTGGTGGAACAGGAGACGTATTGGTGGTAACACAGAACATAGAACACTACAGCACAAACAGGCCCTTCGCCCCACAAGTTGCGCCGATCATATCTACACCTACCAACCTACAGACCTATCTATAACCCCCAATCCCATTAAATCCCATATACTCATCCAGAAGTCTATTAAAAGACCCCAGTGAGTTCGCCTCCACCACCACTGACGGCAGCCGATTCCATTCACTCACCACCCTCTGAGTGAAAAACTTACCCCTAACATCTCCTCAGTACTTGCTCCCCAGCACCTTAAACCTGTGTCCTCTCGTAGCGACCATTTCAGCCCTGGGAAATAGCTTCCGAGAATCCACCCTATCTATTCCTCTCAACGTTTTATAAACCTCTATCAGGTCGCCTCTCAACCTTCGTCTCTCCAGGGAGAAGAGACCGAGCTCCCTCAACCTCCCAATCCAGGCAACATCCTTGTAAATCTCCTCTGCACCCTCTCAATAGCTTCCACATCCTTCCTGTAGTGAGGCAACCAGAACTGCGCACAGTACTCCAAGTGAGGCCTGACAAGGGTCTTATAAAGTTGCAGCATTACCTCCCGACTCCTAAACTCAATCCCTCGATTAATGAAGGCCAGTACACCATACGCCTTCTTGACCACATCCTCCACCTGCGAGGCCGATTTAAGAGTCCTGTGGACCCGGACCCCAAGATCCTTCTGTTTTTCAACACAGCTAAGAGTCTTACCCTTGATATTGAACTCCTGTGTCCCGTTGGTCCTGCCAAAATGGACCACTACACATTTATCCGCGTTGAAGTCCATCTGCCACTTCTCCGCCCAGTCTTGCATCCTATCTATGTCCCACTGCAACTTCTGACATCCCTCCAGACTATCCACAACACCACCAACCTTTGTGTCATTGGCAAACTTACTAACCCATCCCTCCACTTCCTTATCCAGGTCATTTATGAAAATGACAAACAGCAAGGGTCCCAGAACAGATCCCTTGGTAATATGCAGGGATTGGTGCTGGGGCCTCAACTGTTTACCATTTATATAGATGATCTGGAGGAGGGGGCTGAGTGTAGGGTGACGAAATTTGCTGATGACACATAAGAACATAAGAAATAGGAGCAGGAGTAGGCCATCTAGCCCTTCGAGCCTGCCCCGCCATTCAATAAGATCATGGCTGATCTGAAGTGGATCAGTTCCACTTTCCCGCTTTCTCCCCATAACCCTTAATCCCCTTGCCTACCAAAAACCTATCTATCCGTGTCTTAAATATATTTAGCGAGGTAGCCTCCACCACTTCAACGGGTAGAGAATTCCAGAGATTCACCACCCTTTGAGTGAAGAAGTTCTTCCTCAACTCCATTCTAAACTGCGCCCCCCCCCTTATCTTGAGGCTGTGCCCTCTAGTCCTGCTATCCTTTCTGAGCGGGAAGAATCTCTCTACCTCTACCCTATCCATCCCTTTCATTATCTTATACGTCTCTATAAGATCCCCCCTCATCCTTCTAAACTCCAACGAGTACAGACCCAGTCTATTTAGTCTCTCTTCATAGTCCAAACCCCTCATCTCCGGTATCAGGTCTTGCTGCAACTATACAGGGTACTGGTGAGGCCTCAGCTGGAGTACTGTGTGCAGTTTTGGTCGCCCCACTTGTGGAAGGATATATTGGCCTTGGAGGGAGTGCAGAGGAGGTTCACTAGGCTGATACCGGAGATGAGGGGGTTAGCTTATGGGGAGAGATTGAATAGACTGGGTCTGTACTCGTTAGTGTTTAGAAGGATGAGGGGGGATCTTATAGAGACGTATAAGATAATGAAAGGGATGGATAGGGTAGAGGTAGAGAGATTCTTCCCGCTCAGAAAGGACAGCAGGACTAGAGGGCACAGCCTCAAGATAAGGGGGGGGGGCAGTTTAGAACGGAGTTGAGGAGGAACTTCTTCACTCAAAGGGTGGTGAATCTCTGGAATTCTCTGCCCGTTGAAGTGGTGGAGGCTACCTCGCTAAATATATTTAAGACGCGGGTTGATGTGTTTTTGATAAGAGAGGGGATTAAGGGTTATGGGGAGAGGGTGGGAAAGTGATTGTGAGGAAGGGTGTCATAGTTTGTTAGATTGTGAGGAAGGGTGTCATAGTTTGCAGGGTGACTTAGACAGGTTGCAGAGCTGGGCCGCGAGGTGGCGGATGGAGTTTAATGCGGAGAAGTGTGAGGTAATTCATTTCGGTAGGAATAACAGATGTGTTGAGTATAGGGCTAACGGGAGGACTTTGAATAGTGTGGATGAACAGAGGGATCTAGGTGTATGTGTACATAGATCCCTGAAAGTTGGGAATCAAGTAGATAGGGTTGTTAAGAAGGCATACGGTGTCTTGGCGTTTATTGGTAGGGGGATTGAATTTAGGAGCCGCAGCGTCATGTTGCAACTGTACACAACTCTGGTGCGGCCGCACTTGGAGTACTGTGTGCAGTTCTGGTCCCCACATTACAGGAAGGATGTGGAGGCTTTGGAGAGGGTGCAGAGGAGGTTTACCAGGATGTTGCCTGGTATGGAGGGGAGATCCTATGAGGAGAGACTGAGAGATTTGGGGTTGTTTTCGCTGGAAAGAAGGCGGCTAAGAGGGGACCTTATTGAAACATATAAGATGATTAGAGGTTTAGATAGGGTGGACAGTGATAGCCTTTTTCCTAGGATGGAGAAAGCTAGCACGAGGGGGCACGGCTTTAAATTAAGGGGGGGTAGTTATAGGACTGATGTCAGGGGTAGGTTCTTTACCCAGAGGGTGGTGAGGGACTGGAATGCCCTGCCTGCTGCAGTTGTAAATGCACCTAGTTTGGGGGCGTTTAAGAGATCTGTGGATAGGTTTATGGACGAAAAGGGATTGGTATAGGCTAGTGGGTCATTGTTTTTGTAACTGGTCGGCGCAACATCGTGGGCCGAAGGGCCTGTTCTGCGCTGTAATGTTCTATGTTCTATGTTCTAAGTGGAACTTCAGATCAGCCATGATCTTATTGAATGGCGGGGCAGGCTCGAAGGGCTAGTTGGCCTACTCCTGCTCCTATTTCTTATGTTCTTGAGCTTGGCCTGATTGAGGTCCCCGGCCCTGATGAACAAGGCCTCGGGATGTTCCGTCTCAGGGTTATTTATGGTGGTGTACCAGTGCAATCTTCACTTCTGCATGGGGTGGGATATATACTGCAGTCAGGATAATGGAGGTGAACTCCCACAGAAGGTTGCGGGGGAGCGACATTTTAACATCAGGTATTCTAGTTCTGGGAGCAGAAAGTTGCCAGTATTGCTATATCTGGGCATCACGAGGTGTTAAGGAGCAGAGCCCACTTCTCCTAGCTGTACAGCCCAGTGGATGGATTGAGAAGCCCCCCTGGTTGTGGGGCACAGTCCGGTGAAGCAGAGCACACAGCAGTCTCACAGTTCCCTTTGGAAAGTGAGGCTGGCTCTAAGTCCATCCAGAGACTGGACATTTACCGGCAGTAAACTGGGGGCCTTGGGATTGCGTTTCTTTCACTCTCTGCAGGACTACACAATTTCCCAAGCTTCCTGGTCAGGGCGTTGAGTACAAGAATCAGGATTGCAGCTTTTTAAAACTTTGGTTAGGTCACACTTGGAGTATTGCATTCAATTCTGGTCAATACATCACATGAAGGATGTAGGGGCTTTGGCGAGGGTGCAGAAGAAGTTTACCTGGATTAGAGGGTATGAGCTATAAGGAGAGGCTGGACAAACCAGGGTTATTTTCTCTGGAGCGGCAGAGGCTGAGGGGAGACCTGTTAGAAGAATATAAAATGAGGAGCTGTGTAGATAGGGTTGACAGCCAGAATCTTTTCCCCAGAGCTGAAATGTCTATTACTAGGGGGCACGTATTTAAGGTGAGAGGAGGAAAGATGAAAGGAGAATATAGAACATAGAAAAACTACAGCACAAACAGGCCCTTCGGCCCACAAGTTGCGCCGATCATATCCATACACACCCAGCCTATCTATAATCCTCAATCCCACTAAATCCCATGTACTCATCCACAAGTCTCTTAAAAGACCCTATCGAATTTGCCTCCACCACCGACAGCAGCCGATTCCACTCACTCACCACCCTCTGAGAGGTGAGGGGTAAGTGTTTTACACAGAGTGGAATGTGCTGCCAGGGGTGATGGTGGAGGCAGATACAATAGGGGTGTTTAAGGGGCTTCTAGATAAGCCCATGAATGTGCAAGGAATAGAAGGATAGAGAGTAGGGGCAGGAGGAAGGCTTTAGATTAATTTGGCGTCATGTCCAGCACAGCATGACGGGCCGGAGGGCCTCTCACTGTGCTGTACGCGGGCCGGAGGGCCTGTTCCTGTGCCGTACGTGGGCCGGAGGGCCTGTTCCTGTGCCGTACACGGGCCGGAGGGCCTCTCCCTGTGCCGTGATGGGCCGGAGGGCCTCTCCCTGTGCCGTACGCGGGCCGGAGGGCCTGTCCCTGTGCCGTACGCGGGCCGGAGGGCCTGTCCCTGTGCCGTACGCGGGCCGAAGGGCCTGTCCCTGTGCCGTGATGGGCCGGAGGGCCTGTCCCTGCACGGTGATGGGCCGAAGGGCCTGTCCCTGTGCCGTGATGGGCCGAAGGGCCTCTCCCTGTGCTGTACGCGGGCCGGAGGGCCTGTCCCTGTGCCGTACACGGGCCGGAGGGCCTGTCCCTGTGCTGTACGCGGGCCGGAGGGCCTGTCCCTGTGCCGTACACGGGCCGGAGGGCCTGTCCCTGTGCCGTGATGGGCCGAAGGGCCTGTCCCTGTGCCGTACACGGGCCGGAGGGCCTGTCCCTGTGCCGTACGCGGGCCAGAGGGCCTGTCCCTGCGCCGTGATGGGCCGAAGGGCCTCTCCCTGTGCTGTACGCGGGCCGGAGGGCCTCTCCCTGTGCCGTACACGGGCCGAGGGCCTGTCCCTGTGCCGTACACTGGCCGGAGGGCCTGTCCCTGTGCTGTACGCGGGCTGGAGGGCCTGTCCCTGTGCCGTACACGGGCCGGAGGGCCTGTCCCTGTGCTGTACGCGGGCCGGAGGGCCTGTCCCTGCGCCGTACGCGGGCTGGAGGGCCTGTCCCTGTGCCGTACGCGGGCCAGAGGGCCTGTCCCTGCGCCGTGATGGGCCGAAGGGCCTCTCCCTGTGCTGTACGCGGGCCGGAGGGCCTGTCCCTGCGCCGTACGCGGGCTGGAGGGCCTGTCCCTGTGCCGTACGCGGGCCAGAGGGCCTGTCCCTGCGCCGTGATGGGCCGAAGGGCCTCTCCCTGTGCTGTACGCGGGCCGGAAGGCCTCTCCCTGTGCCGTACACGGGCCGATGGCCTGTCCCTGTGCCGTACACTGGCCGGAGGGCCTGTCCCTGTGCTGTACGCGGGCCGGAGGGCCTGTCCCTGTGCCGTACACGGGCCGGAGGGCCTGTCCCTGTGCTGTACGCGGGCCGGAGGGCCTGTCCCTGCGCCGTGATGGGCCGAAGGGCCTCTCCCTGTGCTGTACGCGGGCCGGAGGGCCTGTCCCTGCGCCGTACGCGGGCCGGAGGGCCTCTCCCTGTGCCGTACGTGGGCCGGAGGGCCTGTCCCTGCGCCGTACGCGGGCCGGAGGGCCTGTCCCTGCGCCGTACGCGGGCCGGAGGGCCTCTCCCTGTGCCGTACGTGGGCCGGAGGGCCTGTCCCTGCGCCGTACGTGGGCCGGAGGGCCTCTCCCTGTGCTGTACGCGGGCCGGAGGGCCTGTCCCTGCGCCGTACGCGGGCCGGAGGGCCTCTCCCTGTGCCGTACGTGGGCCGGAGGGCCTGTCCCTGTGCCGTACGTGGGCCGGAGGGCCTGTCCCTGTGCCGTGATGGGCCGGAGGGCCTGTCCCTGTGCCGTACTGTTCTATGTATTCATCTTCATCAGGATATTCCGTTGCAGAAAAATCCCATTCAGAAAAGACCTCTCGGCGCTGACCAACTGACATATCCAACATTGTGAAATTTACTGAGTGAAAGTATAACTACGATCTGTTTACCTTGGCCAGATACCGGGACGCGATAAACTCCACTCGGGCAGCAATCAGGAGGAAACTTGCTAAGAAGCCAGAGAATGAGGAGAAGGCAGAGAATTCTGAAGAAGATCAGTGTTAAAAGAATAAAGTTGAAGATCAGATGGAAAATCATCCTCACATTGCGAAAGAGCAGATGCGGCAAAATTTACTACGGGTTAAAAACTCAATAAAGGTCACACTGAGACCCGTGTGTTCACTCGACTCAATACAGGGGGAGAATACACACCCCACCGACACCGGGACAGAATACACACCCCACCGACACCGGGACAGAATACACGTCCCACCGACACCGGGACAGAATACACACCCCACCGACACCGGGACAGAATACACGTCCCACCGACACCGGGACAGAATACACGTCCCACCGACACCGGGACAGAATACACACCCCACCGACACCGGGACAGAATACACGTCCCACCGACACCGGGACAGAATACACGCCCCACCGACACCGGGACAGAATACACGTCCCACCGACACCGGGACAGAATACACACCCCGCCGACACCGGGACAGAATACACGTCCCGCCGACACCGGGACAGAATACACGTCCCACCGACACCGGGACAGAATACACGTCCCACCGACACCGGGACAGAATACACGTCCCACCGACACCGGGACAGAATACACGCCCCACCGACACCGGGACAGAATACACGTCCCACCGACACCGGGACAGAATACACGCCCCACCGACACCGGGACAGAATACACGTCCCACCGACACCGGGACAGAATACACGCCCCACCGACACCGGGACAGAATACACGTCCCACCGACACCGGGACAGAATACACGTCCCACCGACACCGGGACAGAATACACACCCCACCGACACCGGGACAGAATACACGTCCCACCGACACCGGGACAGAATACACGTCCCACCGACACCGGGACAGAATACACACCCCGCCGACACCGGGACAGAATACACGTCCCGCCGACACCGGGACAGAATACACGTCCCGCCGACACCGGGGGGAGAATACACGTCCCGCCGACACCGGGGGGAGAATACACGTCCCGCCGACACCGGGACAGAATACACGTCCCGCCGACACCGGGACAGAATACACGTCCCGCCGACACCGGGGGGAGAATACACGTCCCACCGACACCGGGACAGAATACACATCCCACCGACACCGGGACAGAATACACGTCTCGCCGACACCGGGACAGAATACACGTCCCACCGACACCGGGACAGAATACACGTCCCGCCGACACCGGGACAGAATACACGTCCCACCGACACCGGGGGGAGAATACACGTCCCACCGACACCGGGACAGAATACACATCCCACCGACACCGGGACAGAATACACGTCTCGCCGACACCGGGACAGAATACACGTCCCACCGACACCGGGACAGAATACACGTCTCGCCGACACCGGGACAGAATACACGTCCCACCGACACCGGGACAGAATACACATCCCACCGACACCGGGACAGAATACACGTCTCGCCGACACCGGGACAGAATACACGTCCCACCGACACCGGGACAGAATACACGTCCCGCCGACACCGGGACAGAATACACGTCCCGCCGACACCGGGGGGAGAATACACGTCCCACCGACACCGGGACAGAATACACATCCCACCGACACCGGGACAGAATACACGTCCCGCCGACACCGGGACAGAATACACGTCCCACCGACACCGGGGGGAGAATACACGTCCCACCGACACCGGGACAGAATACACATCCCACCGACACCGGGACAGAATACACGTCTCGCCGACACCGGGACAGAATACACGTCCCACCGACACCGGGACAGAATACACGTCCCGCCGACACCGGGACAGAATACACGTCCCGCCGACACCGGGACAGAATACACGTCCCGCCGACACCGGGGGGAGAATACACGTCCCACCGACACCGGGGGGAGAATACACGTCCCACCGACACCGGGACAGAATACACATCCCACCGACACCGGGACAGAATACACGTCCCACCGACACCGGGACAGAATACACGTCCCGCCGACACCGGGGGGAGAATACACGTCCCGCCGACACCGGGACAGAATACACGTCCCGCCGACACCGGGGGGAGAATACACGTCCCACCGACACCGGGGGGAGAATACACGTCCCGCCGACACCGGGGGGAGAATACACGTCCCACCGACACCGGGGGGAGAATACACGTCCCGCCGACACCGGGGGGAGAATACACGTCCCGCCGACACCGGGGGGAGAATACACGTCCCACCGACACCGGGACAGAATACACATCCCACCGACACCGGGACAGAATACACGTCCCACCGACACCGGGACAGAATACACGTCCCGCCGACACCGGGGGGAGAATACACGTCCCACCGACACCGGGGGGAGAATACACGTCCCGCCGACACCGGGGGGAGAATACACGTCCCACCGACACCGGGACAGAATACACGTCCCACCGACACCGGGACAGAATACACGTCCCACCGACACCGGGACAGAATACATGTTGTAGTTTGTATCAGGTGATAAAGAACAAAGAAAATTCCAGCACAGGAACAGGCCCTTCGGCCCCTCCAAGCCTGCACTGACCATGCTGCCCCCGACTGAACTAAAACCCCCTATCCTTACCCCTCGCACCTTAAACCTGTGCCCCTGAGTAATTGACTCTTCCACCCTGGGAAAAAGCTTCTGACTATCCACTCTGTCCATGGCCCTCATAGTCTTGTAGACTTCTATCAGGTCTCCCCTCACCCTCCGTCGCTCCAGTGAGAACAAACCAAGTTTCTCCAACCTCTCCTCAGAGCTAATGCCCTCCATACCAGGCAACATCCTGGTAAATCTTTTCTGTACCCTCTCCAAAGCCTCCATATCCTTCTGGTAGTGTGGTGACCAGAATTAAACACTATATTCCAAGTGTGGCCTCACTAAGGTTCCACAAAGCTGCAACATGATTTGCCAATTTTTAAACTCAATACCCCGGCCGATGAAGGCAAGCATGCTGTATGCCTTCTTGACTACCTTCTCCACCTGCATTGCCACTTTCAGTGACCGGTGTACCTGTACACCCAGATCCCTCTGCCTATCAATGCTCTTAAAGGTTCTGCCATTTACTGTATATTTCCTATCTGTATTAGACCTTCCAGAATACATTACCTCACATTTGTCTGGATTAAACTCCATCTGCCATCTCTCCACCCAAGTCTCCAACTGATCTATATCCTGCTGTATCCTCTGATGGTCCTCATCAGTATCCGCAAATCCACCAACCTTTGTGTCATCCACAAACTTACTATTCAATCCAGTTACATTTTATATAAGAACATAAGAAATAGGAGCAGGAGTAGGCCATCTAGCCCTTCGAGCCTGCCCCGCCATTCAATAAGATCATGGCTGATCTGAAGTGGATCAGTTCCACTTTCCCGCTTTCTCCCCATAACCCTTAATCCCCTGTCTATCAGAAACCTATCAACCTGTGACTTAAATATATTTAGCGAGGTAGCCTCCACCACTTCAACGGGCAGAGAATTCCAGAGATTCACCACCCTTTGCGTGAAGAAGTTCCTCCTCAACTCCGATCTAAACTGCGCACCCCCTTATTTTGAGGCTGTGCCCTCTAGTCCTGCTGTCCTTTCTGAGCGGGAAGAATTTCTCTACCTCTACCCTATCCATCCCCTTCATTATCTTATACATCTCTATAAGATCCCCCCTCATCCTTCTAAACTCCAACGAGTACAGACCCAGTCTATTCAGCCTCTCTTCATAGTTCAACCCCCTCCTCTCCGGTATCAGCCTAGTAAACCTCCTCTGCACTCCCTCTACGGCCAATATATCCTTCCGCAAGTGCGGCGACCAAAACTGCACACAGTACTCCAGCTGCGGTCTCACCAGTGCCCTGTACAGTTGCAGCAAGACCTCCCTGCTTTTATATTCTATCCCCCTCGCTATGAAGGCCAGCATCCCATTCGCCTTCCTGACCACCTGCTGCACCTGCAGACTGGGTTTTTGTGACTCATGCACAAGGACCCCGAGGTCCCTCTGCACCGTACCATGCTGCAGCTTTTCGCCTTTTAAATAGTAATCCCTCCTACTATTATTCCTGCCAAAGTGGATAACCTCACACTTGCTAACATTATACTCCATCTGCCAGGTCCTCACCCACTCGCTCAGCCTATCCAGATCCCTCTGCAGTCTTTCCCCACCCTCCACACAATTTGCTTTTTCCTCCAAATCATTTATACATATTACAAACAGCAAAGGTCCCAGCACTGATCCCTGAGGAACACCACTTGTCACAGCCCTCCATTCAGAAACACACCCTTCCACTGCTACCCTCTGACTTCTTTGACCGAGCCAGTTTTGTATCCACCTTGCCAACTCACCTCTGATGACCAACAAGGGGCATACACACGGTGGGTCGTGCGAGGGCTGCTCTTGGATGTTGCTTCGAGAGTTGCCTAGTGCTTCACGTTGTTAGTGTGCGCTTAAACTGGACCAACTGACAGGCAACACGACAGCTCAGTGACTATCACTGTTTGCTGTGCAGTTACATGGATTTGGGCTGGTGTCTGTGGGAATTTGCACATTCTCCCTGTGCTTGCATGGGTTTTCTCCGGGTGCTCCAGTTTCCTCTCACACCCCAAAAACATGCTCTTAGGTTGATTGGTGTAACAAATTGTCCCTAAATTAGTCTCCCCTCAATCTTCCCCAATAGGCGTAGACAAAGATCATGGGTAGAGGAGGGCACTCATAATGTTAACATGGTGGCGCGGGCTCGTTGAGCCAAAGGGCCTGTTTCCCGTGTTAGAACATAGAACATAGAACACTACAGCACAAACAGGCCCTTCGGCCCACGAGTTGCGCCGATCACATCAACACCTATCTATAACCCCCAATCCCATAAAACCCCATATACTCATCCAGAAGTCTTTTAAAAGACCCCAGCGAGTTCGCCTCCACCACCACTGATGGCAGCCGATTCCATTCACTCACCACCCTCTGAGTGAAAAACTTACCCCTAACATCACTTCTGTACTTTCCTCCCCGCACCTTAAACCTGTGTCCTCTCGTAGCGACCATTTCAACCCGGGGAAATAGCCTCTGAGAATCCACCCTATCCATTCCTCTCAACATTTTATAAACCTCTATCAGGTCGCCTCTCAACCTACGTCTCTCCAGGGAAAAGAGACCCAGTTCCCTCAACCTAACTTCATAAGGCATGCCTCCCAGTCCAGGCAACATCCTTGTAAATCTCCTCTGTACCCTTTCAATAGCTTCCACGTCGTTCCTATAGTGAGGCGACCAGAACTGCGCACAGTACTCCAAATGAGGCCTGACAAGGGTCTTATAAAGTTGCAGCATTACCTCCCGACTCCTAAACTCAATCCCTCGATTAATGAAGGCCAGTACACCATACGCCTTCTTGACCACCTCTTCCAACTGCGAGGCCGATTTAAGAGTCCTGTGGACCTGGACCCCAAGATCCTTCTGCTCTTCAACACTACTAAGACTCCTGCCCTTGATAGTGTACTCGTTCATCCCGTTGGTTCTGCCAAAATGGACGACTACGCATTTATCCGCGTTGAAGTCCATCTGCCACTTCTCCGCCCAGTCCTGCATCCTATTTATGTCCTGCTGCAACTTTTGCCATCCTTCCAGACCATCCACAACACCACCGACCTTCGTGTCATCAGCGAACTTACTTACCCATCCCTCCACTTCCTCATCCAGGTCATTTATGAAAATGACAAACAGCAAGGGTCCTAGAACAGATCCCTGGGGCACTCCACTGGTGACTGACCTCCATTCAGAAAAAGACCCATCCACAACCACTCTCTGCCTTCTGCAGGCAAGTCAGTTCTGGATCCACAAGGCCAAAGGCCCTTGGATCCCATGCCCTCTCACCTTCTCAAGAAGTCTTGCATGGGGGACCTTATCAAACACCTTGCTGAAGTCCATGTAAACCACGTCCACGGCACTTCCTTCGTCAATGTGTTCAGTCACATTATCGAAGAACTCAACTAGGCTCGTAAGGCACGACCTGCCCTTGACAAATCCATGCTGACTATTTCTGATCATGTCAAACCTCTCCAAATGGTCGTAAATCTTGTCCCTCAGAAGCCTTTCCATCAGCTTACCAACCACTGAGGTCAGACTCACCGGTCGGTAATTTCCCGGGCTATCTCTGTTCCCTTTCTTGAAAATAGGGACTACATCCGCAATCCTCCAATCTTCCGGAACCTCTCCCGTCTCCATTGACGACGCAAAGATCATCGCCAGGGGCTCTGCAATCACTTCCCTCGCCTCCCACAGTATCCTGGGGTATATCCCATCTGGTCCCGGCGACTTATCAATCTTGATAGAATTCAAAAGTTCTAACACATCCTCCACCTTAATATCCACAAACTCAATCTTTCCCATCTGCTGCAAATCCGTAGCAAAATCTCCCAGATCAGCTTCCACCGTGAATACTGAGGCAAAGTACTCATTAAGCACCTCTGCCATTTCTTCTGGTTCCACACAGACCTTTCCCCCTTCACCATTTATAGGTCCTATCCCTTCTCTTCTCATCCTTTTACCTTTCACATATTTATAAAAGGCCTTGGGATTCTCCTTAATCTTACCCGCCAAGGTCTTCTCATGACCCCTTCTGGCTCTCCTAATTTCCCTTTTAAGCTCCTTTCTACAGTCCTTATACTCCTCAAGATCCTTAACCTCTCCTAGTTCCCTGAACCTCTTGTACACCTTCCCTTTCCTCCTGACTAGGTTCAACACAGCCTTCATGCACCACGGCTCCTTTGACCTACCAAAACCCCCTTGTCTCATCGGAACGTTGTCACGCATAGCTCCAGACAAACATTCCTTGAATATCCGCCACCTTCCTTCGGTACTTTTCCCTAAGAACGCCTCCTTCCAGTTTATTTGTCCAAGTAACTTCCTGACTTCTTCGTATCTCCCCTTACTCCAGACAAACACCTTCCTAGCCTGCCTGATCCTATCTCGTTCCAATGCAATTGTGAAGGAGATAGAATTATGGTCACCATTCCCAAGATGCTCCCCTACCGAGAGATCTATCACCTGTCCTGGTTCATTCGCCAGTACCAGGTCAAGTACAGCCTCTCCCCTCGTAGGCTCATCCACATACTGTGTCAGGAAACCTTCCTGAACACACCTAACAAACTCCTCCCCATCCAAACCCCTTACCCTAGGGATATTCCAGTCGATGTTTGGGAAATTGAAGTCTCCCATCACGACAACTCTGTTATTAATACATTTCTCCAGAATCTGTTTCCCTATCTGCACTTCAACTTCCCTGTCACTATTGGGTGGCCTATAGAATACACCCAGCAAAGTTTTTGACCCTTTGCTGTTTGTAACTTCCACCCACAGAGACTCTGTAGACAGTCCCTCCACGGCATCCTCTTTCTCTGCAGCCATGACACTGTCCCTGATCAACAGTGCCACTCCACCGCCCCTTCTGCCACCCTCCCTGTCCTTCCTGAAGCATCTGAAACCTGGCACCTGAAGTACCCAGTCCTGTCCCTGAGACATCCAAGTCTCTGTAATGGCCACCACATCACATTCCCAAGCAGCAATCCACGCCCTAAGCTCATCTACCTTATTCACTACACTCCTGGCGTTAAAATAGATACACTTCAGCCCCTCAGTCTGGGCATTTCCCTTCTCCACCCCCTGTCTAACCTCCCCCCATACTGCCTGCGGTCCTCCCCTACCTGGGAGCTAACCTCCTCCGTCCCAGTCTCCCCATCACAATTCCCTTCCCCCATCCTTTCTAGTTTAAAGTCCCCCCGGTAGCCTTAGCCAGTCTTCCCACCAAGATATTAGTCCCCCTGGTATTTAAGTGCCACCCATCCTTACTGTACAGGTCCCACCTACCCCTAAAGAGGTCCCAGTGATCTAGGAACCGAAATCCCTGCCCTCTACACCAGTCCCTCAGCCACGCATTCACCCTCCACCTCATTTCATTTCTTCCCTCATTCTCCCGTGGCACAGACAGCAATCCTGAAATTACTACCTTCACTTTTCTCTTCCTCAGCTGCCTACCCAGTTCTCTATAGTCCCTTTTCACGATTGCCTCCCTCTTCTTGCCTACGTCAGTAGTACCTATATGTACTACAACCTCTGGTTCCTCACCCTCCCCTTTCAGGATGTCTGGGACACGCCCAGAGACATCCCGAATCCCAGCCCCAGGGAGACAAACCACCATCCGCGACTCCCTTCTACGTCCACAAAAACGCCTGTCCGCGCCCCTCACTGTGGAGTCCCCTATTAACACTACCTTTCTGCTCTCTTTTTTGATTTTTCGACTCACTGGCTCAGCTTCAGAGACCTGGCCACCGCTTCCTCCCTCAGATGAGCTGTCCCCCGTAGTAGTACTCAGGCCAGAGTAGTCCCCTCCGGTCTAATTTATAGTAGGTGAAAAAAAAAACTTGACCCGAGTGCCCTCGCAACTACTTCCGGGGTCAAACCGGAGTCAAACTTAAATCAAGCAAAAAAAAAACCCCACTAAACTCACTAAAAACAAAGTTTTTAAAAGAAAGAAAAAGTCGCGGTACTCACCCACAAGCTCTCCACTCATAAATCGCAGCCTCTCTTCAGTGCTCCCACGGAACAATGAGTGTTGTGTTGATCTTTGTTCTTTATTCCATGCGACTTCACCTTCTGCACCAGTCTGCCAGGAGGTACCTTGTCAAAGGTCTTACTGAAGTCCATGTAGACAACATCCACTGCCCTACCCTCATCAATCACCTTCATCACTTCCTCAAAGAATTTGATCAAGTTCGCGAGACACCTTCACAAAACCATGTGGAACTGATCCACTTCAGATCAGCCATGATCTTATTGAATTGTGGGGCAGGCTCGAGGGGCTAGATGGCCTACTCCTGCTCCTATTTCTTATGTTCTTATGTTTCAAGCAGGAAGAATAGAGGGAAATATGTCAGCACAAGTGGCAGAGTTAGTGGTCTTGACCCAGGCTTTTACTGAGGTGGCGGGGAGAAGGGTCAATATTTACACCGACAGTAGATATGCATTTGGCATTGTACATGACTATATGACCGTTTGGGGCAGAAGGGGATTTGTTACAACGGGGTGGGGGGGGGACACTCCAGTCAAGTATGGACAGATAATCAAAGCCTTATTGGATGCCAGTGAGCTCCTATTGGAAGCTGCTGTATTGAACATAAGAACATAATAGGAGCAGGAGTAGGCCATCTAGCCCTTCGAGCCTGCCCCGCCATTCAATAAGATCATGGCTGATCTGTCGTGGCTCAGTTCCACTTTCCCGCCCTCTCCCCATAACCCATAATCCTCTCTCTTATCAAGAACCCATCAACCCGCTTCTTAAAAATATTTAGCGAGGCAGCCTCCACCACTTCAACGGGCAGAGAATTCCAGAGATTCACCACCCTTTGAGTGAAGAAGTTCCTCCTCAACTCCGTTCTAAACCGCCCCCCCTTTATCTTGAGGCTGTGCCCCCTAGTCCTACTATCTTTTTTGAGCGGGAAGAGTCTCTCCACCTCTATCCTATCCATCCCATTCAACATCTTATACGTCTCAATGAGATCTCCCCTCATTCTTCTAAACTCTAACGAGTACAAGCCTAGTTTATTCAGCCTCTCCTCATAGCTCAACCCCCTCAACTCCGGCATCAGCCTAGTAAACCTCCTCTGCACTCCCTCCAAGGCCAAAATATCCTTGCGTAAGTACGGCACCCAAAACTGCACACAGTACTCCAGCTGCGGCCTCACCAATGCCCTATACAGCTGCAGCAAGACCTCCCTACTTTTATATTCAATCCCCCTCGCTATGAAGGCCAGCATCCCATTCGCCTTCCTGACCACCTGCTGCACCTGCAAGCTGGGTTTTTGCAACTCATGCACAAGGACCCCGAGGTCCCTCTGCACCGTCGCCTGCTGCAGTTTTTCGCCACGTAAGTAATAGTCCTTCCTACCATTATTCCTACCAAAGTGGACCACCTCACACTTGCCAACATTAAATTCCATTTGCCAGTTCCTGGCCCATTCGCCCAGCCTATCTAGATCCTTCTGCAGACTCTCCACACCCTCCGCACAATTTGCCGTTCCCCCAATCTTGGTGTCATCAGCAAATTTCAACACCATACACTCGGTTCCCCCCTCCAGATCATCTATATAAATGGTAAATAGCTGAGGCCCCAGCACCGACCCCTGGGGCACTCCACTAGTCACCATCCGCCAATCCGAATAGCACCCATTGACCCCCACTCTCTGCCTCCTATTTGACAGCCAATCCTCTATCCACGCTAAACTTGACTGGAGTCCCCCCCCCACCCCGTTGTAACAAATCCCCTTCTGCCCCAAACGGTCATATAGTCATGTACAATTCCAAATGCATATCTACTGTCGGTGTAAATATTGAAAGTAAAGGCACACCAAAAAGAATCAGATAAGCAAACCCCTGAATTGTATATTTTTAAGGGAAACCAGGCAGCTGACAAAGCGGCACAATCAGCTTTAGAAACAGGAGCAGGGCAAACCATGTCGGCCACCTCAAATGAAGCTGAGTCCTCGATAGACATCTCACAGCTACTGCTGACACGCAAGGTGGGAAGTTCAAGGGGCTACACCTGACGAAAAGGGTGTATGGAAACTAAACGATAGAGTTTTAGTGCCAGAATGGTACCCCCAGCGGGCAGCAAGGTTATGGTGAAGATGTCATCCAGAAAGCCTGGGTTTTCTCCCAAATGGAATGGCCCCTATGAGGTTATAATCAGTGACGATACTTGTGCCGGCGTAGACAAGGCAAGCGTGTCTGGAAACATTGGACTCAGTTGAAAGATTATACCAGCACCAATTGCAAAAAATTATGTAATGTTCTCAATTCACAGATACGGGAGACAGTTCACCTCCAAGCAGGCCGACTGGGTTCGCGGGAACTTGTGCGCGGCCGACCGGGTTCGCGGGAACTTGCGCGCGGCCGACCGGGTTCGCGGGAACTTGCGCGCGGCCGACCGGGTTCGCGGGAACTTGCGCGCGGCCGACCGGGTTCGCGGGAACTTGCGCGCGGCCGACCGGGTTCGCGGGAACTTGCGCGCGGCCGACCGGGTTCGCGGGAACTTGCGCGCGGCCGACCGGGTTCGCGGGAACTTGCGCGCGGCCGACCGGGTTCGCGCGAACTTGCGCGCGGCCGACCGGGTTCGCAGGAACTTGCGCGCGGGCGACCGGGTTCGCGGGAACTTGCGCGCGGCCGACCGGGTTCGCGGGAACTTGCGCACGGGGGCGATAAAGCTTTGAACCATTGTATAACAGTCGCGTGGGATATAATTAAGTGATAGGGTGATTCTTTTGCTGCTTCTCACAACCCTCACCCTGCCAGTTACAGAGGGAAAGTATAGATAGAATTGTGTAGACTTGGGGACAGAGCATCACCAGCATTTCTGTAACAATGACTCTATTGTAACCTTCCAACACATGGAATAGGCCCCTGAGAGGTAATCCATAGGGATCACTGCGCAGGATTCCTTAACCGTATCATGTTGTCAACTCTGTTGGAGGGGTCGAGGTGATCGGGGTCTCCCACACAATGTAACTTGGTGTAACTGGAATTTCCGGTGTTTAGCTGAGGAACCGGGATGGACCTGTGCCCGGTGACAGCAGAGGGCTCGGGGGAATGAGTACATCAACATGAGATCTGGCTGATCCAAGTGGTCATTGCACCAACCCTTTAAAATTGGATCCCCTCATATGAACACTTTTGTGTATATGTCTCACTTGTATACAAATTTGAGTAAGTGCTGGCTCTGCTCACACATTCCCACAGATGGAGGTGGGGGGCGGGGGGGGGGGAATCCTTTATTCCCTATCCCTTTGTCAACTCTGGAAATGGTAGAATGGATTTTAAATCAGGATGGGATAAGGAAAATGACATTTAAAACCCCATCAGACACCACTATGCAAGGTACATTCAATGTCAGCGACAGTGACACTGGTTTGGCGTTATGAGGTGGAGGGCGCACTCTACCACCTTGAAGAACCATTACCAGTCTAGCTATAATAGATCAGACTCTCCTCCCCACTTTGTTATGAAAAACCAACCAAGGGGATCTATCTGCTTGGTATGAAACAGAACTGTACCTGTTGGCCACAGGTACTGTACTCAGCAGGTTAATGTCACCAGTGGCACCTGGGCTTTGGAGCAACAACTTACAATCCATTGCCCCAGAGCCGATGTCCCAGTCAACCTCTCCTCTGCTTCTGTGAGCAGTATGACTGCATATAATGGTCCCTATTTTGTCTGTAAACAATGCCTACCCGTGGCTTCTATGGGATTGGGCAGGATCATGTTATTTAGCCAATGTAGGGCCCTATTTTCACCATTACACTGATTTATGGGACCACCCGAGATACACCTGCTCAGGGCTAAGCGAGCCATTAGTGAGACAACACAGTTCTTCGTGATAGCCTACTCACTTTGTGGGACAGCAAAAGTAGCACAGGAACTGATACGTACGACCTCGACCTTGGAGAGGATTGCAAATGAAACTAGAGATGGGTTCAAGGAAGTAAGCACAGCCATCTCTGAGGTTGTAGCTCTCCGGACCGTTGCTTTACAGAACTTATTGGCTCTCAATTATGTGCTAGCCTCCCAAGGAGGGAGGTGTCCTTAGCTGGCTCTGAATGCTGTATGTATATTCTCCGAAGCATCTGGAATATAACTCGTTTGGCAGATCATATCAAATGAGTAGCAAATACAATACAAGATGCGGGGAGCCAATATCATAATTATAACCCTTCGGGATGGCTGGGGCAATGGTTCGGGTCATGGGGATCATACCTGATGCATGGGTAGATTGTACTAATTGTCATTGTTACTGCTTGTTGTGTTTGTATGGCATTATTGAACACATTGTAAAACGGTAAGAGCCTGGATTATGCTGAGTGCAACTGTACAGGCAGAAGGGGCAGACTTCCTGATGAAGGAGGTAGGTTCATATGTTGGTAACGTTTGGCTCTGAATTGGTCATGGGGCCATGCTTAGACCTGGCCCCAACCAAAAGGGGGGATTGAAGTAGGGAAAGGGTTAGTGAATTTAATGCATTTTGTATCTAGCATATGTCAAAACATAACCTTTCCTCATGGCTGATCTCCTCGAGCTTATACTGCCCCTGGCATCAATATAAATGATTTATTCATGTTTTCCTTACTTGTTCATGTCTTTCATTCTTTAACTTTCATTTCTATAAAGGCAGATAGTCAAATGTGAATGTTATTTTGCAGACATTGCAAATCTTACCTGTTTGTGTTAACTGAACATCGTTAAAGAGCTGCAGATGGTAGATTGTGATACCGGCTTTTTAATAGGAAGAGTCCCAATGGGACAGTCATAATCGCCCAAGTAACTTCAAGGAAGGAGATGCTGAGGGTGCCGGAAGCGCTGTGCGTCATGATCGGATCGAAGGTTATATCGTGACTGCAGCTGCCAGATGGACTGAGAGTCCTGGCTGAATCGGGAGTTTGTGTCATGACCAAAGTAGGAAGACCTGCCGTCCTAACCAGAATCAGGAGTTTGCATCGTGATTGATACTGGGACTCATGATGTATAAATACCCACTTGTATTTGTGTTCAATGAGAAGCCTAGTAAACCACTGTTTAAACTAGGTTTCTCCCAAAAGCTTTTCAATTAAAACCTACTGTATTTTAACTACTAACAGTCTCAGAGGTGTCTTTTACTTACAACAATCCGTAACCCCCACAGCTTGCCTGGACTTGCAAAATCTCACTAACTTCCCGTCTGGAAACAGTACACATCTTTTTAATCTGTGCTTAATGCTCTCTCCACTCACACTCTGTACCTTTAAGACTTGATTAGCTGTAAAGACTCACAGTATAATCATTATTCATGTAAGTTGAGTTTGTGTCTTTACATGCCCTGTTTATGATCAGAACTCCCACCCACCTGATGAAGGAACAGCCAGTTCCGAAAGCTAGTGGTATTTGTTACCAAATAAACCTGTTGGATTTTAACCTGGTGTGAGACTTCTTACTGTGTTTACCCCAGTCCAACGCCGGCATCTCCACATCATCACCTTCCCTGTAGTCAGTGAGGATACAAAGGTTTCTCTCAAGACCCCAGCAATTTCTTCCCTCCCCTTTCTCAGTATTCTGGGGTATATCCCATCAGGCTCTGGGGTCTTGTTTACCTCAATGTTTCTCAAGAACCCCAATACCACCACCTTTTTAATCTCAACATGACTCAAACTATCTACACATCCTTTCCCAGACTCATCATTCACCAAGTCTTTCTCTCTGGTGAACATTGACACAAAGTACTCATTTAATACCTCGCCCATTTCCTCTGGCCCCACGCATGGATTCCCTCCCTTGTCCTCGAGTGGCCAACCCTCTCCCTGGCTACCTTCTTGCTCTTTATACGTGCATATTCAATCCCAGTATTCTCACTGGATGAGAATACAATATTTCCCGTCATTATCACTAGGTAAGAACACACAATTTGCTGTTGCTACATCAGAGGGGAAGAGAGGGCATGAAATGGCTTTGGCTGGTAGGATTAAGGAAAATCCAAAGGCATTTTATTCCTGTATTAGGAGCAAGAGAGTAGCTAGAGGGAAAATTGGTCCTCTTAGGGACAAAAGTGGGGAGTTATGTATTGAGTCGGAGGGAATGGGGAGGCTCCTGAATGAATACTTTGCGTCGGTATTCACGAAGGAGAGGGGTTCGGAATCGTGCAGTCTCTTGGAGGGAGCTGAGGATCAGTTGCAGGAAATATCTATTACAAGGGAGGAAGTGCTAGGGCTTTTAGGTAGCGTAAGGACGGATAAAGCTCCGGGGCCTGATGGTATTTATCCCAGGCTGCTTAGGGAGGTGAAAGATGAAATTGCTGGGCCTCTGGCGCAAATCTTTGTCTCTTCATTGGACACAGGTGAGGTCCCAGAAGACTGGAGGGTAGCTAATGTGGTACCGCTGTTCAAAAAAGGTAGTAGGGATAACCCTGGAAATTATAGACCGGTGAGTTTGACATCGGTGGTAGGGAAATTAATGGAAAAAATACTTAGGGGTAGGATGTATGAGCATTTGGAGCGTTGCGATCTGACTAGGGATACGCAACATGGCTTTGTTAGAGGGAGGTCTTGCCTTACGAATCTTGTGGAATTCTTTGAGGAGGTGACAAAAACGGTTGACGATGGGAGAGCCGTTGATGTCATCTATATGGATTTCAGAAAGGCGTTTGACAAAGTCCCTCATGGTAGGCTGGTAGAAAAGGTTAAGGCGCATGGGATACGAGGTCAGGTAGCTAGGTGGATTGAGAACTGGCTGGGTAATAGGAGACAGAGGGTAGTTGTGGAGGGGACCTTTTCGGGCTGGAGGCCAGTGACCAGTGGTGTGCCGCAGGGCTCAGTACTGGGACCTCTCCTCTTTGTAGTATACATAAATGACTTGGAAGAGAGCGTAGGTGGTGTGATCAGCAAGTTTGCGGATGACACCGAGATGGCAGGGTTGGCAGATACTGAGGTGGAATGTCAGGTGATACAGCAGGATATAGATAGGTTGGTACATTGGGCAGATAGGTGGCAGATGGAATTTAATCCTGACAAATGCGAGGTGATGCATTTTGGAAGGAATAATGCAGAGAGGAGCTATGTGATAAAAGGTAGACAGATTAGGAGTATAGAAATACAGAGGGACCTGAGAATGCAGGTTCACAAATCCATGAAGGTTGCGACACAAGTGGAGAATGTTGTTAGGAAGGCTTATGGAATGCTAGCCTTTATAGGAAGGGGTATAGAGTATAAAAGCTGCCGCCTAATGCTTCTGTTGTATAGAACGTTGGTTAGACCGCATTTGGAGTACTGCGTCCAGTTCTGGTCACCTTACTACCGGAAGGACGTGGAGTCTCTGGAAAGGGTGCAGAGGAGGTTTACCAGGATGTTGCCTGGAATGGAGGGGCTGGGTTACGAGGAAAGGTTGGAGAAACTGGGACTTTTCTCCTTGGAAAGGTGGAGATTGAGGGGGGGACATGATAGAGGTATATAAGATACTGAAGGGAATAGATAGAGTCAATAGTGAGAGACTGTTCCCTAGACTGGGTACAAACACGAGAGGCCATGATTTAAGGGTGAGGGGGGAGAGGTATAATTTGGACCTGAGAGGAAGGTTCTTTACGCAGAGAATTGTGGGGGTATGGAACGCGCTACCGAGTAGGGTGGTGGAGGTAGGAACGTTGGACTCGTTTAAGGTTCAGTTAGACAGACACGAGTGAAACGAGGATGGAGGGTTATAGTAGGGGCTATTAAATAAGGTCAGAACCTCGGGAGACACTGGAAATGCAGATTTGTAAATTAACGTCTTTGTCTTTTTATTCCGCAGGTGGAGGTCCACCTCGTTGTCAAACGAGGGGCACGCACACGGTGGGTCGTGCGTGGGCTGCTCTTGGAGGTTCCGGGAGTGGCCTAGACGGGCACCGCAACAGCTCGGTGACTAGCACTGCTAGCTGTGCAGATACATGGATTTGGGCCTGTGTCTGTGGGAGTTTGTGCATTCTCCCTGTGGTTGCGTGGGTTTCCTCCGGGCGCTCCGGTTTCCTCCCACACCCCAAAGATGTGCTCTTAGGCTGACTGGTTTTACCAAATTGACACTATTCTCCCCTGACTCTGGCTAAGTTAGGGGTTCCAGTCGTAGACACGCAGGGTAAAATAGGTGTAGGGTGATGCTGGGGTGTGGGCTCGTTGGGCCGAAGGGCCTGTTTCCCATGCTGGGTTGTTCTTTGTTCTAATATACCCTGGCCTGTCTGCGGAGGAGAAACATACAATGATGCAGACCTTTATTAGAAAAGTGTTGAAATGTTTAGTCATGTTTTCAATTGTCAAAATAGGAACATTCAAGAATTTAGAATCATATTCTTGAAATCTTCATTGCCAGCCAGAGCCTAAGAAGCTTAGCCTTTAGCGAGAAGGAGCTATTTGATTACAGTGAGCAAGCACACAAAATGCAGTTGGAGCAATCTGACTAGGGTATAACACAGGGAAAGGAACTGAATGGGATACAATACAGCTACAGGCTACAGAATGGTGTACATTACAGTGAGAAGGAACTGAATGGGAGACAATACAGCGAGACGCTACAGAATGGTGTACGTTACAGTGAGAAGGAACTGATTAATATATAATACAATCACTTGGAATATCCACATCAGAAACACATTGTTGGAGATACAGGGCAATTGTGTAACATATTCAGGGTCAATAAACAATGCACAAAGTTTCAATAAAACTAAAAGTTATCCAAGATGAATCAGTAATTTAAACCTTGCTGGAATGTGCATTTTCCCATCAGGTGTTTGAGTGTGAAGGCAGGAATTCAGTGAGTGGGGCTTCTGTGGAAAAATCAGACAGAAAGTTTAAAGCAGAGAAAACATTGTTGACTGATCAGTAACTAAGCAGGCCACTAATATTAATTCCTCAACTGCAAGTGCAGGTCACAAGCTGCTATTCTGTGGCTTGTGATTCACTTTGCTGCTTCCTTTTAACCACGTGCAAGGCACAAGTCAGGAATATGATAGAATACTCTGCCCTTATTTCAGGCTTTAACACCAACAACACCCAAGAACATAAACAGCATCAAGACATTTGCCCCTGTTAATGGACTCAACATTCACTTCCTCCACTATTGATGCAGTGTACCTGCATTGTATATTTTCTACAAATTCTATTGCTGTATCTCACCATGAACTGTCATCGAAAGTGAATGGGAACAGTATCGCTTCCAGATCAGTCACCACCCTGCCTCAGAACGACACTGTCTTTTCTTCATTGCAGGTGGATCAAAGTCCTGGTATGCCCCGCCAAACAGGTGTGCAGGAATACCATTACACACAGATTGCTGAACTGAGTGAAAAAGATTCACCAAAGCTGCCTAAAGCAATTAGGATGGACAATAAATACAGGTGTTACCAAGGTAACCACATCCCTGAGATCAACAGTAAGAATAACTTGTATTTATAACGTGCTTTGGGAAAGAGAATGAACGATGAGAGAGAGGTGAGAAGGACGAGGGAGTGGGTTTAGGGTTGGGGAGAAGTCTGGACTAGGGAGACGGCTGAGGAGTTTATAAGGATTATTCTAGAGAGAGTCAAGGAGTAATGGCTCAGTTTGACACAGAGCTAGATAGGAAACACTTTTATGAGAGAAAAGTTTCGTTTGCGATTGAGTGGCCAAAAGGCTGATGGTTATAGAAATCTGAGCTAGTGTACAACATCTCAGACAGTCAATGCAATCCCCACTCAAGTCCGAGAGTTTACACCAAACGCACACAGAGTGTGGGAGCTCACTCTGAAAGGGTCAGCAAGAACAGCAGGGCAAAAACAGAGAGAGAAAGAGAGAAATGGAGAGTATTCCCACTGGGTAAGAATATACAATTTCCTGTATTGATAGGAATTGGCAAGAATCACAACCAGTCTCCACCAGCAGTGGACCAGATGTGAGGCTTTGCCAGGAGGAATCAGGAACCACTGAAACACTCAGGTGGTCTTGGGAATAGAGCCAGGTAGTGCTCACCGTGCACCATAATCATCCCAAGGCAGTGCGGCCTGAATGGGGGGGCAGGGGGGTGGGGGAGCAGAGCCTGTGGGGTGTAGCCATGATGGGGGAGGGAATGGGAACCCTGCGGGGAGGGGGGCAATTGCAGGGGAAGGAGGGAACTCTGCTGGGGGGACGATTGCGGAGGGAGGGCTATCTGCAAGGGTGGTGATCGGGGAGTCCCAATGTTCAGGGGTGGGTGAATGTCCATGGAGGGGTGTGATTGGTTGTTTGGGTGGGTGGGGGGGGGGGGGGGGGGGGTGGTTGGACAGGACATTGTCCAGTGCAGAGAGATCAGTGCGCCTCTGCAACGGCATCCTAGAGCTCAGCTGCCAGCTCCCCATGGTAAGCTCAAGCTTCACTCCCCTCTCCATCTGCTGCAGAGAATCACTGTCACTCTTTTGCACTATGTGCCATAAGATTACAACTTGCAGTTCACTAAAAACACTGGCACAATTCTCTCCCGTTTACTTGCTTGTTCAGCACTTGGAACTTTTTTTGGAAGATCGTACGCCAAGTCTTTCAGGGTTTTCTGAATCCTTGTGGAGCGGTGTAACTCCACCGTCTGGGATACTTCCACAGGACTGTTTCAAGCGGTTATGGATAGGCACATGGAGCACACCAGAATGACAGGGAGTGAGATAGCTTGATCTTGGGTTCGGACATTGCTGAGCACAACATCGAAGGCCAAAGGGCCTGTGCTGTGCTTCACTGGACGTTAAGAAAGAGGGTGTGTTGGAACTTTTAAATTGCATCAAGATGGATAAGTCGCCAGGACTGGATGGGATGTACCCCAGGTTACTGTGGGAGGCGAGAGAAGTGATTGCAGAGTCCCTGGAGATGATCTTTGCGTCATCGATGGAGACGGGACAGGTTCCGGAGGTTTGGAGGATTGCGGATGTGGTTCCTATTTTCAAGAAAGGGAAGAGGGATAGCCCGGGAAATTACCGACCAGTGAGTCTGACCTCAGTGGTTGGTAAGTTGGTGGAGAGGATTCTGAGGGACAAGATTTATGAGCATTTAGAGAAGTTTAGAATGATCAGAAATAGTCAGCACGGCTTTGTCAAGGGCAGGTCGTGCCTTACGAGCCTAGTTGAGTTCTTTGAAAATGTGACTGAACACATTGACGAAGGCAGAGCGGTGGACGTGGTTTACATGGACTTCAGCAAGGCGTTTGATAAGGTCCCCCATGCAAGACTTCTTGAAAAAGTGAGGGGGCATGGGGTCCAAGGGGCTTTGGCCTTGTGGATCCAGAACTGGCTTGCCTGCAGAAGGCAGAGAGTGGTTGTGGATGGGTCTTTTTCTGCATGGAGGTCGGTCACCAGTGGAGTGCCCCAGGGATCTGTTCTAGGACCCTTGCTGTTTGTCATTTTCATAAATGACCTGGATAAGAAATAGGAGCAGGAGTAGGCCATCTAGCCCCTCGA
Organism: Carcharhinus amblyrhynchos; assembly: GCF_965287045.1. NCBI lineage: Eukaryota > Metazoa > Chordata > Chondrichthyes > Carcharhiniformes > Carcharhinidae > Carcharhinus > Carcharhinus amblyrhynchos. The sequence goes on from NW_027649798.1 coordinate 840,415, forward strand.
GCCTGCCCCGCCATTCAAAAAGATCATGGCTGATCTGTCGTGTTTCAGTTCCACTTTCCCGCTTTCTCCCCATAACCCTTAATCCCCTTGCCTATCAAAAACCTATAAACCTGCGTCTTAAAAATATTTAGCGAGGCAGCCTCCACCACTTCAACGGGCAGAGAATTCCAGAGATGAGGAAGTGGAGGAATGGATTAGTAAGTTTGCCAATGACACGAAGGTTGGTGGTGTTGTGGATAGTCTGGAGGGATCTCAGAAGTTGCAGCGGGACATAGATAGGATGCAAGACTGGGTGGAGAAGTGGCAAATGGACTTCAACGCAGATAAATATGTAGTGGTCCATTTTGGCAGGACCAGTGGAATGAAGGAGTACAATATCAAGGGTAGGACTCTTAGCAGCGTGGAAGATCAGAAGGACCTTGGGGTCCACATCCACAGGACTCTTAAATCGGCCTCGCAGGTGGAGGATGTGGTCAAGAAGGCGTATGGTGTACTGGCCTTCATTAATCGAGGGATTGGGTTTAGAAGTCAGGAGGTAATGAAGACCTTGTCAGACCTCACTTGGAGTACTGTGCACAGTTCTGGTTGCCTCACTACAGGAAGGATATGGAAGCTATTGAGAGGGTGCAGAGGAGATTTATAAGGATGTTGCCTGGATTGGGAGGCATGCCTTATGAAGATAGGTTGAGGGAGCTAGGTCTCTTCTCCCTGGAGAGACGAAGGTTGAGAGGCGACCTGATAGAGGTTTATAACATGTTGACAGGTATAGATAGGGTGGATTCCCGGAGGCTATTTCCCAGGGCTGAAATGGTCGCTACGAGAGGACACAGGTTTAAGGTGCTGGGAAGCAAGTACAGAGGAGATGTCAGGGGTAAGTTTTTCACTGAGAGGGTGGTGAGTGAGTGGAATCGGCTGCTGTCGGTGGTGGTAGGGGCGAACTCGCTGGGGTCTTTTAAAAGACTTCTGGATGAGTACATGGGGTTTAATGGGATTGAGAGTTATAGATAGGCCTGGTAGGTATGGATATGATCAGCGCAACTGGTGGGCCGAAGGGTCTGTTTGTGCTGTAGCGTTCTATGTTCTAATGCATTGAGTTCATCAGGGAGGGGTGTGTTGTGCCGTCCACCCTGGAAGCCCTGATGAACCTGTATCTGAGGATTTTACGCGCCTTCATCTTGTGGCCTGTTATATCTTGTAGACCTTGCCATAGTTGACAGGAATCTGTGTGGCTAGCCTGGGACTCTAGCTTGGTCCGGTTCTGTCTTTTGACATCTTTGATGGATCTCCTTAGATCGTATCTGGCTTTCTTGTATATATCAGGGTCGCCTGACTTTAATGCCTCAGACCTGGACTTCAGCAAGCAGTGGATATCCCCGTTCATCCATGGTTTCCGGTTGGGGAACACACACATTTGCTTCTTTGGCATACAGTCTTCTACACACTTCCTAATGCAGTCTGTTACTATAGTGGTGTACTCGGTCAGGCTGGTCACAGAGTTTTTAAATACTGACCAGTCCACTGACTCCAAGCAGTTCCATAGGAGATTGTCCAATTCCTCACACCAACATTGAACGACTTGCTTTGACTGATTCTCCTGCTTCAGTTTTTGCTTGTAAGCCGGGAGCAGGATCACAGCCTTGTGGTCTGATTTACCAAAGGGTAGGCGGTGATAGGGCGGTAGGCATGTTTGGTGTTTGTGTAGCAGTGGTTGAGTTTGTTTAGGCCTCTGGTGGAACAGGAGATGTATTGGTGATAACTTGGTAGTACGTTTGAGCTTGGCCTGATTGAAGTTCCTGGCCACGATGAACAAGGTTTTGGGGCGTTCCGTCTCAAGGTTATTCGTAGTGGTGTATATTCGTAATGGCATATTCCTGTTCCTACTTTCTACTGCAGCAATAGCCAAGCTGGTGACAGCTCGGGTGCCTCAGCTTCCCAGGAGGAGAAATGGAAGAGTGAATATGCTATTGTGGTCAGGAATTCCATAGTTAGAGGTTTCTGTGGCCATACATGTGACTCCAGGATAGTATATTGCCTCCCTGCTGCCAGACTCCAGGGTGTCCAGAGCAGCTGCAGAACACTCTTTGGGGCAAGGTCAAATAGCCAGTTGCCATGGTGCATAAAGTGGTTGGAGTCCAGATGACGAACATCCTGGAGGGTGGTGGAGGCAGCTTTGAGTGAAGTGTCTGAAACAGAATTGGACTGCATTCTGAAAGAGCGAATGTGCAAGGGTAAGGTAGAATGCTCCTTCAGTGAGCCAGTGCTGATCTATGGCACTGTAAAGATTCTCTGATCCTGCCAATTGCTAGCCCATGTTCCAAAGCTAAGCTAATTCTCCATTCCCATTTACCTGAGTACACTCACAGGCTGTGTGAGAAAACATTTGCTTACCGGAGAGGAGGGCATCCTGCATTGGTGGATTAAGTGAATTAGTCATTGTAAATGTAGCAGCCAACATTGCCGATGTTCACACCTGCAAACAAGACAAATAACTGCTCAAATAAAGCATCAGAGACAGCAATGATGGAGGAGGCGGGAGGCACACAAGAGAGCCTGCAGAGCTCATCAGGGGATCATGAACCAACACATGGAACGCGGGGGAATGGATGGTTAACGGGCACAGTCTCTGAGTGCAGTGTGATGGATAGCGTTATAGAGTCAGAGAGGTTTACAGCATGGAACAGGCCCTACAGCCCAACTTGGTCATGCTGTCCTTTTTTATTTAAAACCCCTAAGCTAATCCCAATGACCCGCATTTGGCCCATATCCCTCTATACCCATCTTACCCATGTAACTGTCTAAATGCTTTTTAAAAGGTAAAATTGTACCTGCCTTTATACTACCTCTGGCAGCTTGTTCCAGACGTGCACCATCCTCTGTGAGAAAAAATGGCCTCTCTCGACACTTTTGTATCTCTCCCCTCTCACCTTAAACCTATGCCCTCTAGTTTTAGACTCCCCTACCTTTGGGGAAAGATATTGACTATCTAGCTGATCTGTGCCCCTCAGTATTTTATAGAACATAGAACATTACAGCGCAGTACAGACCCTTCGGCCCTCGATGTTGCGCCGACCAGTGGAACCAATCTAATGACTCTCTAACCTAACCTATTCCAATGTTATCCATATGCCTATCCACTGACCATTTGAATGCCCTTAAAGTTGGCGAGTCCACAACTGCTGCAGGCAGGGCATTCCACGCCCTTACTACCCTCTGAGTAAAGATAAAGTACAGAGCTCTATAAGGTCACCCCTCAGCCTCCTATGCTCCAGGGGAAAAAGTCCCAGTCTATCCAGCCTCGCCTTATAACTCGAACCATCAAGTCCTGGCAGCATCCTAGTAAATCTTTTCTGCACTCCTTCTAGTTTAACAATATCTTGATTTGAATGCAGATTACAGGGTCAATGGCAGGGTTTTGGGGAATGTGGAGAAACAGAGAGATCTTGGGGTTCATATCCACAGATCTCTGAACGTTGCCACTCAAGTGGATAGAGCCATGAAGAAGGCTTATAGCGTGTTAGCGTTTATTAACAGGGGGTTTGAGTTTAAGAGCCGTGGGGTTATGCTGCAATTATACAGGACCTTGGTGAGACCACATTTGGAATATTGTGTTCAGTTCTGGTCACCTCACTATAAGAAGGATGTGGAAGCTTTGGAGAGAGTGCAGAGGAGATTTACCAGGATGCTGCCGGGTTTGGAGGGTAGGCCTTATGGGGAAAGGTTGAGGGAGCTGGGGCTTTTCTCTTTAGAGCGGAGGAGGATGAGAGGCGACTTAATAGAGGTTTATAAGACTCGAGGAATTGAGTTTAGGAGTCGGGAGATAATGCTGTAGCTGTATAAGACCCTGGTCAGACCCCACTTGGAATACTGTGCGCAGTTCTGGTCACCTCATTACAGGAAGAATGTGGAAGCCATTGAAAGGGTGCAGAGGAGATTTACAAGGATTTTGCCTGGATTGGGAGGCATGCCTTGTGAGGATAGGTTGAGAGAGCTCGATGTTTTCTCCTTGGAGAGACGAAGGATGAGAGAGGACCTGATAGAGGTGTATAAGATGATGAGAGGTATTGATCAGGTGGACTCTTAGAGGCTTTTCTCCAGGGTTGAAATGGTCACTATGAGAGGATACAGGTTTAAGGTGCTGGGGAGTAGGTACGGAGGAGATGTCAGGGGTAAGTTTTTCACTCAGAGGGTGGTGGGTGAGTGGAATTGGCTGCTGTCGGTGGTGGTGGAGGCAAATTCGTTAGGGTCTTTTAAGAGACTTCTGGATGAGTATATGGGATTTAATAGGATTGAGGGTTACAGGCAAGCCTAGTAGGCAGCGATGTGATTGGCGCAACTTGTGAGCCGAGGAGCCTGTTTGTGCTGTAGTTTTTCTTTGATTCTATGATTCTATAAGATGGTGAGAGGGATTGATAGAGTGGACGTGCAGAGGCTATTTCCTTGGGTGGATGTAGCTGTTACTAGGGGGCATAACTATAAGGTTCATGGTGGGAGATATAGGAGGGATGTCCGAGGTAGATTCTTCACTCAGAGTGGTTGGGGTGTGGAATACACTGCCTGCTGTGATAGTGGAGTCGGACACTTTAGGAACTTTCAAGCGGTTATTGGATAGGCACATGGAGCACTCCAGAATGATAGGGAGTGGGATAGACTGATCTTGGGATTGGACATAGCTTGGCACAACATTAAGGGCCTGTACTGTGCTGTACTGTTCTACGTTCTATATTCTATCCTTTCTATAATAAGGTGACCAGAACCGTACACACTATTCCAAGTGTGGCCTTACCAATGTCTTTTACAACTTCAACAGGATGTCCCAACTCCTATATTCAATGTTCTGACCAATGAAATCAAGCATGCCGAATGCCTTCTTCACCACTCTGTCCACCTGTGACTCCACTTTCAAGCAGCTATGAACCTGTACCCCTAGATCTCTTTGTTCTATCACTCTCCCCAGTGCCCTACCATTAACTGAGTAAGTTCTGTCCTAGTTCAATCTACCAAAATGCATCACCTCACATGAATTAAACTCCATCTGCCATTCGTCAGCTCACTGGCCCAATTGATCAAGATCCTGGTGCAATCCGAGATAACTTTCTTCACTGTCACTATCTTGGTGTCATCTGCAAACTTACTAACCATGCCTCCTATATTCTCATCCAAATCATTAATATAAATAACAAATAACAGTGGGCCCAGCCCTGATCCCTGAGGCACACCGCTGGTCACAGGCCTCCAGTTTGAAAAACAACCCTCTACAACCACCCTCTGGCTTCCGTCAAGAAGCCAATTTTATATCTATTTAGATACCTCATCCTGGATCCCGTCAGATTTAACTTTATGCAACAACCTACTATGTGGTACCTTGTCAAAGGCCTTGCTAAAGTCTATGTAGACAACATCAACTGCACTGCCCTCATCTACCTTCTTGGTTACCCCTTCAAAAACTCAATCAAATTTGGGAGACATGATTTTCCGCTCACAAAACCATGCTGAATGTCTCTAATCAGTGTGATGGTTAATGGGCACAGCCTGAGTGCAGGGTGAAGGTTAATGGGCACAGCCTGAGTGCAGGGTGATGGTTAATGGGCACAGCCTGAGTGCAGGGAGATGGTTAATGGGCACAGTCTGGGTGCAGGGTGATGGTTAATGGTCACAGCCTGAGTGCAGGGTGATGGTTAATGGGCACAGTCTGAGTGCAGGGTGATGGTTAATGGGCACAGTCTGAGTGCAGGGTGATGGTTAATGGGCACAGCCTGAGTGCAGGGTGATGGTTAATGGTCACAGTTTGAGTGCAGGGTGATGGTTATTGGGCACAGCCTGAGTGTAGGGTGATGGATGGTTAATGGGCACAGTCTGAGTGCAGGGTGATGGTTATTGGGCACAGCCTGAGTGTAGGGTGATGGATGGTTAATGGGCACAGTCTGAGTGCAGGGTGATGGTTAATGGGCACAGTCTGAGTGTAGGGTGATGGTTAATGGGCACAGTCTGAGGGCAGGGTGATGGTTATTGGGCACAGTCTGAGTGCAGGGTGATGGTTATTGGGCACAGTCTGAGTGCAGGGTGATGGTTATTGGGCACAGTTTGAGTGCAGGGTGATGGTTAATGGTCACAGTCTGAGTGCAGGGTGATGGTTAATGGGCACAGTCTGAGTGCAGGGTGATGGTTAATGGGCACAGTCTGAGTGCAGGGTGATGGTTAATGGGCACAGTCTGAGTGCAGGGTGATGGTTAATGGGCACAGTCTGAGTGCAGGGTGATGGTTAATGGGCACAGTCTGAGTGCAGGGTGATGGTTAATGGGCACAGTCTGAGTGCAGGGTGATGGTTAATGGGCACAGTCTGAGTGCAGGGTGATGGTTAATGGGCACAGTCTGAGTGCAGGGTGATGGTTAATGGGCACAGTCTGAGTGCAGGGTGATGGTTATTGGGCTCAGTCTGAGTGCAGGGTGATGGTTATTGGGCACAGTTTGAGTGCAGGGTGATGGTTAATGGTCACAGTCTGAGTGCAGGGTGATGGTTAATGGGCACAGTCTGAGTGCAGGGTGATGGTTATTGGGCACAGTTTGAGTGCAGGGTGATGGTTAATGGTCACAGTCTGAGTGCAGGGTTATGGTCATTGGGCACAGTCTGTGTGCAGGGTGATGGTTAATGGGCACAGTCTGAGTACAGGGTGACGGATGGTTAATGGGCACAGTCTGAGTGCAGGGTGATGGTTATTGGGCACAGTCTGAGTGCAGGGTGATGGTTATTGGGCACAGCCTGAGTGCAGGGTGATGGTTAATGGGCACAGTCTGAGTGCAGGGTTATGGTCATTGGGCACAGTCTGAGTACAGGGTGACGGATGGTTAATGGGCACAGTCTGAGTGCAGGGTGACGGATGTTTATTGGGCACAGTCTGAGTGCAGGGTGATGGTTAATGGGCACAGTCTGAGTGCAGGGTGATGGATGGTTAATGGGCACAGCCTGAGTGCAGGGTGATGGATGGTTAATGGGCACAGCCTGAGTGCAGCGTGATGGTTAATGGGCACAGCCTGAGTGCAGGGTGATGGTTAATGGGCACAGCCTGAGTGCAGGGTGATGGTTAATGGGCACAGCCTGAGTGCAGGGTGATGGTTAATGGGCACAGCCTGAGTGCAGGGTGATGGTTAATGGGCACAGCCTGAGTGCAGGGTGATGGTTAATGGGCACAGCCTGAGTGCATGGTGATGGTTAATGGGCACAGCCTGAGTGCAGGGCGATGGTTAATGGGCACAGCCTGAGTGCAGGGTGATGGTTAATGGGCACAGCCTGAGTGCAGGGTGATGGTTAATGGGCACAGTCTGAGTGCAGGGTGATGGTTAATGGGCACAGTCTGAGTGCAGGGTGATGGTTAATGGGCACAGTCTGAGTGCAGGGTGATGGTTAATGGGCACAGTCTGAGTGCAGGGTGATGGTTAATGGGCACAGTCTGAGTGCAGGGTGACGGATGGTTAATGGGCACAGTCTGAGTGCAGGGTGATGGTTAATGGGCACAGTCTGAGTGCAGGGTGATGGATGGTTAATGGGCACAGCCTGAGTGCAGGGTGATGGATGGTTAATGGGCACAGCCTGAGTGCAGGGTGATGGATGGTTAATGGGCACAGTCTGAGTGCCCTAGCATGTCTGCACTGTCAATGTACCATATTAGTAGCTGAACATTAGTAGCTGAACATCAGCCGTGGATAATGAAGGAGGTGAAGGAAAGTGTTAAATTAAAAGCGGAGGCGTTTAGAGTAGCTAAGAGTAGTGGGCGAGAAGAGGATTGGGAGAGGTTTAAACGTCAACAAAGAATGACAAAGAAGTTGATAAAGAAGGGTAGGAGAAACTATGAAGCTGGGCTAGCGCTTAATATAAAAAAGGATAGCAAGAGTTTTTATAAATATATAAAAAGGAAGAGGCTGGCTAGGGTGAACGTTGGACCCTTAGAGGACGAGAGGGGGGACTTAGTGGTAGGGGATGGGGAAATGGCTGAGGTCTTGAATACCTTTTTTGTTTCGGTTTTCACGGAGGAAGACTTGAATAATTTGCAGGGTGTTAGAGATGGAAAGATGGTAGAAGTGGAGGGCCTAAATGACATTATTGTTACTAGAGAGGCGGTGCTCAACAGACTGGAGGGACTGATTGTGGACAAGTCCCCAGGACCGGATGGAATGCATCCAAGGGTTCTGAAAGAAATGGCGGGGGTGATAGTGGATGCCTTGGTGATTATTTTCCAAACGTCGCTGGATTCCGGGGAAGTGCCAGAAGATTGGAAAACGGCAAATGTTACGCCGTTGTTTAAGAAGGGTGGCAGGCAAAAGGCAGGGAATTATAGGCCTGTTAGTTTAACGTCTGTTGTAGGAAAAATGTTAGAATCCGTGATCAAAGAGAAAATAGCGAGGCATCTTGAGAATTGTTTGGTAGAGCAGACACAGCACGGTTTCGTTAAGGGGAAGTCGTGTCTGACGAATTTGTTGGAGTTCTATGAGGACGTGTCTAGGGCGGTGGATAGAGGAAGGCCGGTGGATGTGTGTTTCTTGATTTTCAGAAGGCGTTTGACAAGGTGCCTCACAAGAGGTTATTACAAAAGGTCAGGGGGCATGGAGTTGGGGGTAGGGTGTTAGCGTGGATAGAGGATTGGCTGTCAAATAGGAGGCAGAGAGTGGGGGTCAATGGGTGCTATTTGGATTGGCGGTTGGTGACTAGTGGGGTCGGTGCTGGGGCCTCAGCTATTCACCATTTAGAACATAGAACATAACAGCGCAGAACAGGCCCTTTGGCCCACGATGTTGTGCCGACCAGTTAAAAAACAATGACCCTCTAACCTAAACCAAACCCTTTCCATCCATAAACCTATCCACGGATCTCTTAAACGCCCCCAAACTACGCGCATTTACAACTGCAGCAGGCAGGGCATTCCAATCCCTCACCACCCTCTGGGTAAAGAACCTACCCCTGACATCCGTCCTATAACTACCACCCCTTAATTTAAGCTATGTCCCCTCGTGCTAGCTTTCTCCATCCGAGGAAAAAGGCTATCACTGTCCACCCTATCTAAACCTCTAACCATCTTATATGTTTCAATAAGGTGCCCTCTTAGCCACCTTCTTTCTAACGAAAACAACCTCAAATCCCTCAGTCTCTCCTCATAGGACCTCCCCTCCATACCAGGCAACATCCTGGTAAACCTCCTCTGCACCCTCTCCAAAGCCTCCACATCCGTCCTATAATGTGGGGACCAGAACTGTACACAATACTCCAAGTGCGGCCGCACCAGAGTTTTGTACAGTTGCAACATGACGCTGCGGCTCCTAAATTCAATCCCCCTACCAATAAACGCCAAGACACCGTATGCCTTCCTAACAACCCTATCTACTTGATTCCCAACTTTCAGGGATCTATGTACACATACACCTAGATCCCTCTGCTCATCCACACTATTCAGAGTCCTACCGTTAGCCCTATACTCTACACATCCGTTATTCCTGCCAAAGTGAATTACCTCACACTTTTCCGCATTAAACTCCATCCTCCACCTCTTGGCCCAGCTCTGTAACTTGTCCAAGTCTCCCTGTAGACTAAGACACCCTTCCTCACTATCTACCACACCTCCGACTTTGGTGTCATCAGCAAATTTACTAATCCACCCAACTATACCCTCATCCAGATCATTTATAAAAATTACAAACAGCAGTGGCCCCAAAACAGATCCCTGAGGCACACCACTCGTAACTGAACTCCATGTCGAATACTTACCATCAACCACCACCCTCTGTCTCCTATCCGCCAGCCAATTCTTAATCCAATTTCCTAGATCACCCTCAATCCCATACATCTGCAATTTCTGCAGAAGCCTTCCATGGTGAACCTTATCAAACGCCTTACTAAAGTCCATATATACCACGTCAACTGCCTTACCCCCATCCACCTGTTTGGTCACTTTCTCAAAAAACTCAATAAGGTTAGTAAGGCACGACCTACCTGCTACAAAACCATGCTGACTATCTCTAATCAATTCATTACTCTCCAAATAACTATAAATCCTATCCCTAATAATTTTTTCTAAAACCTTGCCCACAACAGAAGTAAGACTCACCGGTCTATAATTCCTGGGGAAGTCTCTGTTCCCCTTCTTAAACAATGGGACAACATTCGCTAACCTCCAATCTTCTGGCACTATACCAGTGACCAACGACGACCTGAAGATCAGAGCCAGAGGCTCTGCAATCGCCTCCCTTGCCTCCCAGAGAATCCTAGGGTAAATCCCGTCCGGCCCAGGGGACTTATCTATTTTCAAACCCTCAAGAATATCTAGCACATCCTCCCTATCAACTGCAATACTGTCCAGTTTACAACCCTGTAACCCAGTGTTCTCCTCAGCTACATTTATGTCCCCCTGCGTGAACACCGAAGAGAAATATTGGTTTGATGCCTCTCCAATCTCTTCCAGTTCCACACATAAATTCCCACTGCTATCTCTAACTGGCCCTAATCTTGCCCTAACCAACCTTTTGTTCTTAACATACCTATAGAACGCCTTAGGATTCTCCTTAATCCTATCAGCCAAAGTCTTCTCATGTCCTCTTTTAGCCCTTCTTAACTCTCTCTTTAACTCCCTCCTAGCCAATCTAAAGCTTTCTAGTGCACTACCTGAGCCCTCGACTCTCATCCGGACATAAGCCTCCTTTTTCTTTTTAACCAGCGAATCAACTTTCCTAGTGCACCATGGTTCCCTAGCTCGACCAATTCCTCCTTGCCTGACAGGGACATACATACATTACTGTTACTAGAGAGGTGGTGCTCGACAGACTGGAGGGGCTGATTGTGGACAAATCCCCAGGACCAGATGGAATGCATCTGAGGGTCCTGAAAGAAATGGCGGAGGTGATAGTGGATGCCTTGGTGGTTATTTTCCAGACGTCGCTGGATTCCGGGGAAGTGCTGGAAGATTGGAAAACGGCTAATGTTACGCTGTTGTTTAAGAAGGGTGCCAGGCAAAAGGCGGGGAATTATAGGCCTGTTAGTTTAACGTCTGTTGTAGGTAAAATGTTAGAATCCGTCATCAAGGAGGAAATAGCGAGGCATCTTGAGGGGAACTGCTTGATAGAGCAGACGCAGCATGGTTTCGTTAAAGGGGAGTCGTGTCTGACAAATTTACTAGAGTTCTATGAGGATGTGTCTAGGGCGGTGGATAGAGGAGAGCCGGTGGATGTGGTCTTTCTTGATTTTCAGAAGGCGTTTGACAAGGTACCTCACAAGAGGTTATTGCAGAAGGTCAGGGGGCATGGAGTTGGGGGTAGGGTGTTAGCGTGGATAGAGGACTGGTTGTCAAATAGGAGGCAGAGAGTGGGGGTCAATGGGTGCTATTCGGATTGGTGGATGGTGACTAGTGGAGTGCCCCAGGGGTCGGTGCTGGGGCCTCAGCTATTTACCATTTATATAGATGATCTGGAGGAGGGAACCGAGTGTATGGTGTCGAAATTTGCTGATGACACCAAAATTGGTGGAAAGGCAAATTGTGCGGAGGGTGGGGAGAGTCTACAGAAGAATATAAAAGTAGGGAGGTCTTGCTGCGGCTGTATAGGGCATTGGTGAGGCCGCAGCTGGAGTACTGTGTGCAGTTTTGGGCGCCGTGCTTACGCAAGGATATTTTGGCCTTGGAGGGAGTGCAGAGGAGGTTTACTAGGCTGATGCCGGAGTTGAGGGGGTTGAGCTATGAGGAGAGGCTGAATAAACTAGGCTTGTACTCGTTAGAGTTTAGAAGAATGAGGGGAGATCTCATTGAGACATATAAGATGAATAATTTGCCGGGTGTTAGCGATGGAAAGGTGGTAGGACTGGAGGGTCTTAATGACATTACTGTTACTAGAGAGGTGGTGCGCGACAGACTGGAGGGGCTGATTGTGGACAAGTCCCCAGGACCGGATGGAATGCATCCGAGGGTTCTGAAAGAAATGGCGGAGGTGATAGTGGATGCCTTGGTGGTTATTTTCCAGACGTCGCTGGATTCCGGGGAAGTGCCGGAGGATTGGAAAACGGCTAATGTTACGCCGTTGTTTAAGAAGGGTGCCAGGCAAAAGGCGGGGAATTACAGGCCGGTTAGTTTAACGTCTGTGGTAGGTAAAATGTTAGAATCCGTCATTAAGGAGGAAATTGCGAGGCATCTTGAAGGGAATTGCTTGATAGGGCAGACGCAACACGGTTTCATTAAAGGGAAGTCGTGTCTGACAAATTTACTGGAGTTCTATGAGGATGTGTCTAGGGCGGTGGATAGAGGAGAGCCGGTGGATGTGGTCTTTCTGGATTTTCAGAAGGCGTTTGATAAGGTACCTCACAAGAGGTTATTGCAGAAGGTCAGAGGACATGGAGTTGGGGGTAGGGTGTTAGCGTGGATAGAGGATTGGTTGTCAAATAGGAGGCAGAGAGTGGGGGTCAATGGGTGCTATTCGGATTGGCGGTTGGTGACTAGTGGGGTGCCCCAGGGGTCGGTGCTGGGGCCTCAGCTATTTACCATTTATATAGATGATCTGGAGGAGGGAACCGAGTGTAGGGTGTCGAAATTTGCTGATGACACCAAGATTGGGGGAAAGGCAAATTGTGCGGAGGGTGTGGAGAGTCTGCAGAAGGATCTAGATAGGCTGGGCGAATGGGCCAGGAAATGGCAAATGGAATTTAATGTTGGCAAGTGTGAGGTGGTCCACTTTGGTAGGAAGAATGGTAGGAAGGACTATTACTTACGTGGCGAAAAACTGCAGCAGGCGACGGTGCAGAGGGACCTCGGGGTCCTTGTGCATGAGTCGCAAAAACCCAGCCTGCAGGTGCAGCAGGTGGTCAGGAAGGCGAATGGGATGCTGGCTTTCATAGCGAGGGGGATTGAATATAAAAGTAGGGAGGTCTTGCTGCAGCTGTATAGGGCATTGGTGAGGCCGCAGCTGGAGTACTGTGTGCAGTTTTGGGCGCCGTGCTTACGCAAGGATATTTTGGCCTTGGAGGGAGTGCAGAGGAGGTTTACTAGGCTGATACCGGAGTTGAGGGGGTTGAGCTATGAGGAGAGGCTGAATAAACTAGGCTTGTACTCGTTAGAGTTTAGAAGAATGAGGGGAGATCTCATTGAGACGTATAAGATGATGAATGGGATGGATAGGATAGAGGTGGAAAGACTCTTCCCGCTCAAAAAAGACAGTAGGACTAGGGGGCACAGCCTCAAGATAAAGGGGGGGCGGTTTAGAACGGAGTTGAGGAGGAACTTCTTCACTCAAAGGGTGGTGAATCTCTGGAATTCTCTGCCCGTTGAAGTGGTGGAGGCTGCCTCGCTAAATATTTTTAAGAAGCGGGTTGATGGGTTTTTGATAAGAGAGGGGATTAAGGGTTATGGGGAGAGGGCGGGAAAGTGGAACTGAGCCACGACAGATCAGCCATGATCTTATTGAATGGCGGGGCAGGCTCGAAGGGCCAGATGGCCTACTCCTGCTCCTATTTCTTATGTTCTTATGTTCTTATGAATGGGATGGATAGGATAGAGGTGGAGAGACTCTTCCCGCTCAGAAAGGACAGTAGGACTAGGGGGCACAGCCTCAAGATAAAGGGGGGACGGTTTAGAACGGAGTTGAGGAGGAACTTCTTCACTCAAAGGGTGGTGAATCTCTGGAATTCTCTGCCCGTTGAAGTGGTGGAGGCTACCTCGCTAAATATTTTTAAGACGCGGGTTGATAGGTTTTTGATAAGAGAGGGGATTAAGGGTTATGGGGAGAGGGCAGGAATGTGGAACTGAGACACGACAGATCAGCCATGATCTTATTGAATGGCGGGGCAGGCTCGAGGGACTAGATGGCCTACTCCTGCTCCTATTTCTTATGTTCTTATGTTCTTATTAACATTTAGTAGCCAATAATACACAGAATAACTCCCATCTGAGTCACACATGGTTTTTTTTCAAATTAATAGAAAGGTGATTCATCTTTACCTTTGGGTCCGAACAAAATTCCATAGCAGGGAATTTGGCAATAGGGCTTCCCCTCATGCTGCAAGGAATAAAGAAGATCATTCTGTTTAAAGCTGTGTACAGTTAAAGGAATTCCACCAAAGACCTCCACCTCTGACTCGCAAAGCTTCCCAATCTAATAACAACTGTACAAAAGCTTCAATGTTTCTCTTTTTCAGCAAAACCCAACTTGTAGACATCCGAGTGAGTTAGTTTTTCATTCCCTGGAGTTATGATGTGGAGATGCCGGCGTTGGACTGGGGCAAACACAGTAAGAAGTCTCACACCAGGTTAAAGTCCAACAGGTTTATTTGATAGTAAACCCACAAGCTTTCGGAAACGGTGTTCCTTCATCAGGTGTGTGGAAGGTTCTTTCCACACATCTGACGAAGGAACAGAATTTCCGAAAGTTTGTGGGATTGCTATCAAATAAACCTGTTGGACTTTAACCTGCTGTGAGACTTCTTACTGTGTTTCCCTGGAGTAGCAGGTTCAGCACCTTGCTTGTCAGAGTTTGTAATGAGTGGCTCCCTCTCCCTCAAAGCCTATTCTGCATCTACAAGGCACCAAGTACTTTCATACTCTCCTCTCTCCAGATGATGCAGCTCCATTAACACTCAGCAATAAGCAGCCCATTTGATTGGCACTGCAGCCATTGGGCTCATGGTCCATTCTCTCCAATATCAATGGGTTGTGCCTGCAGTACATACCATCCACAAGCTGCATATCAGCAGCTTCCTACTTGAAACATCCACAACTGAGAAAGGCAACTTGAAACATCCACAACTGGATGCACAGCAACACCATCAGCTGCACAGTTAATCACTCTGTCGTCAGGGAAGAAATTTAGACATAACTTGTCCCATTGGTAAGATGCAGCATGGGTTCATGAAGGGAAGATCATGTTTGATTAATTTGGTGGAATTCTTTGAGAACATTCCACGTACAGTGGACAATGGGGAACCTGTGGATGTGGTGTATCTGGATTTCCAGAAGGCATTTGATAAGGTGCTGCACCAAAGACTGCTACATCAGATAAAGGTGCACAATGTTACGGGTAATGTATTAATTAGCATGGATAGAGGATTGGTTAACTAACAGAAAGCAAAGAGTGGGAGTAAATGGGTGTTTTTCTGGTTGGCGATCAGTGACTAGTGATGTGCCTCAGGGATCAGTGTTGGGACTGCAATTGTTCACAATTTACATAGATGATTTAGAGTTGGGGACCAAGTGTAGTGTGTCAAAATTCACAGATGACACTAAGATGGGTGGCAGAGCAAAGTGTGCAGAGGATTCTGAAAGGGATATAGATAGTCTAAGTGAGTGGGTGAGGGTCTGGCAGATGGAGTACAATGTTGGGAAATGTGAAGTCATCCATTTTGGTAGGAATAACAGCAAAATGGACTATTATTTAAATGGTAAAATATTGCAGCATGCTGCTGTGCAGAGGGACCTGGGTGTCCTTGTGTAGGAATCACAAAGAGTTGGTCTGTAGGTACAGCAGGTAATGAAGAAGGCAAATGGAATTTTGTCCTTCACTGCTAGAGGGATGGAGTTTAAAAACAGTGAGGTTATGTTGCAGCTGTATAAGGTGCTGGTGAGACCACATCTGGAGTTACTGTGTACAGTTTTGGTCTCCTTACTTGAGAAAGGATATACTGGCACTGGAGGGGGTGCAGAGGAGATTGACTGGGTTGATTCCGGAGTTGAGAGGATTGGCTTATGAGGATAGACTGAGTAGACTGGGGCTTTACTCATTGGAATTCAGAAGAATGAGGGGAGATGTTATAGAAACATATAAGATTATGATGAGAATAGATAAGATAGAAGCAGGGAAGTTATTTCCACTGGCGGGTGAAACTAGAACTAGGGGGCATGGCCTCAAAATAAGGGGGAGCAAATTTAGGACTGAGTTGAGGAGGAACTTCTTCACACAAAGGGTTGTGAGTCTGTGGAATTCCCTGTCCAGTTGAGGCTCCCTCATTGAATGTTTTTAAGGCAAGGATAGATAAATTTTTGAACAGTAAAGGAATTAAGGGTTATGGTGCACGGTCAGGTAAGTGGAGCTGAGTCCATGAAAAGATCAGCCATGATCTTACTGATCGAGGGGCCAGACGGCCTACTCCTGCTCCTAGTTCTTATGTTCTTATAGCAATACCATCAGCTGCAAGTTCCCCTACAAGTTACACATTGTCCTGACTTGGGATTACATTGCCAATCCTTCATCATCACTGACCGACTGGAATTCTGGATCTAACAGCACTAAATCTTCGTCACTTTGACTGCAGCAGTTCAAGAAGCCAGTTCACTGCCATCTTTGCAAGGGCAATTGGGGCCTTCCAGCAACAACTAAGTCTTAACAACAAAGGTTAAATATCCCAGGATTTCCCCCAAAGGAAGAGTTGCAGGTATAGACATGGAGCTCTCTGCTACACAGTGATCCCTCAATCAGCCCCATTGACATTCCTCTGCTAGCTGATTATACTGCACTATCAAACTATTATTAGTCCTCCACATGGGCTAACAGAGAAAACATTGCCCAAGCTGCTTGCAAATCTTAGTTTTGCTCAATATTCCGTCTAAACCTGTTGAATGTTAAGAACCTATCAGCCCTCACACGCTTCTCACTCTATGTCAGGGAGGTGTGAGCGAACTGGTCCCCCACGTATCCCACACAATCGCTAAGAAAAGGAGCTGAGGGACATACCTCAGCGTGGTTACCAGCGGTCAGTGTCTTTCGGCATCGTTCACACCGTAGGCAAGGCCGGTGCCAATTCCTCCCGAGGGATGTCACTTTTTCTGCTGTCAGAGTGAATGTAACAAATTATTCACAACCACTGCGGAGAAACAGCAGGCAATCAGCTTTTACATCACTCGCCACACTCTAAATTCAGGGCACCATTTCAAAATTTCTGCACGAGGCGAAGACTGGAAAGCATTGTCAACCGTGGTGTGTCATGATGTGGAGATGCCGGCGTTGGACTGGGGTAAACACAGTAAGAAGTCTCACAACACCAGGTCAAAGTCCAACCAGTTCATTTGATAGGAAACCCATAAGCTTTTGAGGTTTGCCCCTTCGTCAGGTGGGTTTCCTATCAAATAAACTGGTTGGACGTTAACCTGGTGTTGTGAGACTTCTTACTGAGGCTGGTGTGGACAGAGAAAGAATGACAACAACTATGAGTTCACAACAAAAGTGGCAATAGTGGCTTTAAAATGACTATTCTGGCTGAGAGTGAAGCATGCTGGGAATTATAGTCAATTTATAGATTAAAACCAGTTGCAGGTGGTAAAGAGGCTTTGGTCTGGGAACTATGGTCTAAAGTTTGCTGTGTTGGTCAGATCAGGGAAGCTGTTTACATTAACTGAGACAGCGAGTCTCCGAGTTATGGCTGCTATGTCTGGGACGTGTAAAATGAGGCAAGTATCATGGCATCGTTCACTGGATGTTCAAACCATGTGATTGGTTTCGAGTTACACAATTGGCTGGATGACAGAAAATCTTCCAGAATTAAGTGGGGAATTGTGGATAAAAGATATCTAAGTTCTTTGTTTGGCAGCAATAACTCCAAGAGAACAACCATCGCAACAAAGCTTGTAACCTGAAGAATGCTTCAGAGAGAAGATAAATAGATTCTCCTAGAGGATATTTCTTGGCCAAGGTTTTCCTAAACTCAGTACCATTTATTTTCAGTTAAATAGTTAAAGTTGATGTTGAGTTAGTATTGAAGTACTGAACTTTAACTCGCAACAGTAAAGAACTAATGGGCTGCAGCTGTTTTGAGTTGGTGCTAGAAATATTAAATAAATAATTGAATTACTGTCCTTGTCTCATTAAACTGGAATGATTGGAAGATATTTAAATTAAAGCTGTAGAACTTCAAATGGACATAGATGTCAGTGAATTGGGCAAACAAAGTGCCCCATGAAGTGACAGAGAAGTTTGAGGTGATCCATAGAGCCATAGGACATTACAGCTCAGAAACAGGCCTTTTGGCCCTTCTTGTCTGTGCCAAACCATTTTTCTGCCTCGACCCACTGACCTGCACTTGGACCATATCCCTCCACACCCCTCTCATCCATGAACCTGCCCAAGTTTTTCTTAAATGTTAAAAGTGACCCCACATTTACCACTTTATCCGGCAGCTCATTCCACACTCCCACCACTCTCTGTGTGAAGGAGCCCCCCCCTAATATTCCCTTTAAACTTTTCTCCTTTCACCCTTAACCCATGTCCTCTGGTTTTTTTTCTCCCCGAACCTCAGTGGAAAAAGCCTGCTTGGATTCACTCTGTCTATACCCATCAAAATCTCATACACCTCTATCAAATCTCCCCTCATTCTTCTACGCTCCAGGGAATAAAGTCCTAATCTATTCAATCTCTCTCTGTAACTCAGCTTCTCAAGTCCCAGCAACATCCTCGTGAACCTTCTCTGCACTCTTTCAACCTTATTAATATCCTTCCTGTAATTAGGTGACCAAAACTGCACACAGTACTCTAAATTCGGCCTCACCAATGTCATATATAACCTCACCATAACACTCCAACTTTTATACTCGATACTTTGATTTATAAAGGCCAATGTACCAAAAGCACTCTTTACGACCCTATCCACCTGTGACATCACTTTTAGGGAATTATGTATCTGTATTCCTAGATCCCTCTGTTCTACTGCACTCTTCAGCGTCCTACCATTTACTCTGTACGTTCTACTTTGGATTGTCCTTCCAAAGTGCAATACCTCACACTTGTCTGCATTAAATTCCATTTGCCATTTTTCAGCCCATTTTTCTAGTTGGTCCAAATCCCTCTGCAAGCTTTGAAAACCTTCCTCACTGTCCACTACACCTCCAATCTTTGTATCATCAGCAAATTTGATCCAATTTACCACATTATCATCCAGATCATTGATATAGATGACAAACAATAATGGACCCAGCACCGATCCCTGCGGCACACCACTAGTCACAGGCCTCCACTCAGAGAAACAATCCTCCACAACCACTCTCTGGCTTCTTCCATTGAGCCGATGTCTAATCCAATTTACTACCTCTCCATGTATACCTATGTATTCATGATGACAGGAAGGGTGGTGAATCTCTGGAATTCTCTGCCCGTTGAAGTGGTGGAGGCTACCTCGCTCAATATCTTTAAGACACGGGTTGATAGGTTTTTGATAGGCAAGGGGATTAAGGGTTATGGGGAGAGGGCGGGAATGTGGAACTGAGCCACGACAGATCAGCCATGATCTTATTGAATGGCGGGGCAGGCTCGAGGGGCTAGATGGCCTACTCCTGCTCCTATTTCTTATGGAAGAATATGGATAAACAATATAAAACAAAAGGAGAAATTCTAAAGGTGATGCAGGAACAGAGACCTCACCATATACCTACCTAAGTCATTGAAGGTGGCAGGACAGGTTGGGAGTGGTTAATAAAGCATCTCGTATCTTAGGTTTTGTTAATGGGGCTTTGAGCACAAGAGTAAGAAGGTCATGTTGAACTTGTATAAGACACTAGTTAGGCCTCATCTGGAAACTGCGTCCAGTCCTGGGAGCCATATTTGAGGAAGGGTGTGAAGACAGTGGAGATTTACAAGAATGATCCCAGGAATGAAGAACTGTAGCTATTTGAATAGATTAGGCAAGGTTGGGACTGTTTACCTTGGAAAAAAATGCAGGCTAGGAGGAAACTTGATAGAGGTATTCATAATCCTGAGGTGTATGAACAAGGTAAATAGTGAGATACTGTTCCCTCTCAAGAGGGTATCAAGAACTAGAGGACGCAGGTTCAAAACAATTAGCAAAAGGAGAAATAGTGATGCCAGGAAAAGCTTTTTCACCCAGTGGGAAATGGGAGTCCGGAACTAACTTCCTGAGAGGGTGGAGGCAAGTTAGATTGAAATCATCAAAAGGATTATTATCCGAAAAGACTGTGCAGATTTATAAGGACAAGGCAGGGAGTGATACTAAAGAAGATAGAAAGGGAGTTTTTTTCAATATATAAAAGGTAAGAGAGAGATGCAAAAATAGACATTGGACCACTAGAAAATGGGGCTGGAGAAATAATAATCAGAAACAAAGCAATGGCCAAGAAACTGATTAGTTACTTTGCATCAGTCTTCATGGCAGAAGACACCAGTGAGATGTCAGAGCTCCAGGAGAATCAGCGGGCACAGGGCAGTGTAGTGGCCATCACTAAGGAGAAGGTTCTGGGGAAACTGAAAGGTCTGAAGGTGGATAAATCACCTGGACCGGACAGACTACATCCCAGCGTTCTAAAAGAGATGGCTGAGGAAATTATGGAGGCATTGGTGGTGATCTTTCAGAAATCACTGGAGGCAGGGGGGTGTCCCAGAGGACTGGATAGTAGCTAATGTAACACCACTGTTTAAGAAGGGAGGGAGGCAGCAGATGGGAAATCTGTGAGGAGGTAACAAGGGAGTTAGATAAAGGAGAACCAGTGGATGTGATTTATTTAGATTTCCAAAAGGCCTTTGACAAGATGCCACATAGAAGACTGTTAAATAAGTTAAGAGCCCATGGTGCTAAGGGTAATGTCCTGGCAGGGATAGGAGAAGGGTGACTGGCAGAAGGCAGAGAGTGGGGATAAAGGGATCTTTTTCAGGATGGCAGCCGGTGACTAGCGGTGTGCCTCAGGGGTCAGTGCTGGGACCACAACTTTTCACAATATACATTAATGATTTGGAAGAAGGATCTGAAGGCACTGTTGCTAAGTTTGCAGATGATACAAAGATACGTAGAGGGACAGGCAGTACTGAGGAAGCGGAGGGCTGCAGAAGGACTTGGACAGGTTAGAAGAGTGGGCAAAGAAGTGGAAAAGTGTGAGGTTATGCACTTTGGAAGGAGGAATGGAAGCATAGACTATTTTCTAAATGGGGAAATGCTCAGGAAATCAGAAACACAAAGGGACTTTGGAGTCCTTGTTTATTCAACCTCGCCTCATTGCCAACACCCTTGAGACCCGGCAACATTGTGGTGAAACCTCTTTGCACTCTTTCCAATGCTTCTATGTCCTTATGGTAGTGTGGCGACCAGAATTGAAGACTATATTCCAAGTGTGGTCTAACTAAGGTTCTATAAAGCTGCAACATGACTTGTCAATTTTTAAACTCAATGCCCCAGCCGATGAAGGTAAGCATGCCGTATGCCTTCTTGACTACCTTCTCCACCTGCATTGCCACTTTCAGTGACCTGTGTACCTGTACACCCAGATCCCTTTGCTGATCAATACTTTTAAGGGTTCTGCCATTTACTGTATATTTCCTATCTGTATTAGACCTTCCAAAATGCATTACCTCACATTTGTCCGGATTAAACACCACCTGCCAACTCTCCGCCCAAGAGTCCAACTGATCTATATCCTGCTGTATTCTCTGATGGTCATCGCTATCTGCAAATCCACAACTTATGTGTCATCCGCAAACTTACTAATCAATCCAGTTACATTGTAATATATGTAAATAATTTGGAGAACAAACAGCAAAGGTCCCAGCACTGATCCCTGAGGAACACCACTTGTCACAGCCCTCCATTCAGAAACACACCCTTCCACTGCTAGCCTCTGTCTTCTTTGACCGAGCCAGTTTTGTATCCACCTTGCCAGCTGACCTCTGATCCCATGCAACTTCACCTTCTGTCTGCCATGAGGGACCTTGTCAAAGCCTTACTGAACTTCTTTATGTACAGTATGCTTTGTAGGTAACGCATACAAGAAACTAGACGTTTCACTGTGCACTAATACATGTGACAACAATAAATCAAACCAAAACAATCCAGGTAAGAGAGTTTACGGTCTCTGCCTCCTCCAACTTAGGCAGCGAATTTCAGACACCCACCATCCTCTGTGTAAAAAGTTTCTTCCTCATGTCCCCTCTACACCTACAGCCACTTATCTTAAATCTATGTCCCAGGTTCTAGAATTCTCCATCAAAGGAAACTATTCTACTCTGTCCACTCTATCACTTCCCCTCAGCTTTCTATACTTAGTTTATCTCATTAGTATTCAAAACAACATAAAATGTGCATTTTTATCAACAAGCTTCAAGTGAGAAAATTAATTAATTAACCGACTTTTCGTCACTCTATTGGACACTGATTTTGCAAGATATCTGGCATTGTTTTGCTTGCACAAGTAGTCAATGTCTGCCCGTAGCAATACAGAGCATTCAGGTCAATTATAAAGGATACAACAAGCTTCTTGTACCCTAGAAAGGATCAAAGATGCAGACTGTCAGTGAATCTGACAAGTTTAGAAATGCATTTACATGGTTCTGTTTGTTCCACTGTCAGTGAGAATCAGCTGCCAGTGCAGATGAATTTTATATACTGGAAATGTATCCTTCTAGGAGGTGCTCAGACAGAAAGAACCTTAAAAGCTCAGAGCAAAAAAAACTCATCAATTTGTCTAATGGCAAGACATTAAAAAAATGAGGGACGTCTCTTTCTCAGTATACCAGCTGCTATAACGGAGGGAACGCTGCCTGTGCAAACAATTTAATTCCAGATGATTAGACTGTAGTTCAATAACATGATCCTCTTTTGAACTAAGAAGAATGGCACTAACTGAAACTTTAATATTTCCAAGTCCCCAAGTGTTTGATTGAAAATTGTTGATCATTGAACTTAATAATAAAATTGCTAAAACGTGCAACTGTTCAGGGGAGGGCATACTTTCCCACGTGCTACAAAACCAATTCCCAGTGCTCTGATACTAATAAAAAATGATAAGTCAACGTTGAGTATTAGCACATTCTTATTCACCCAATCATTGCCACTGGCAGGCAAACAAAGGTAGTTTTTAGGGATTTATATTTCTATTGTTAAATATTAGAAATCCAGCACTGTTTTAATCTAGTGTTGTTGTGTAAGGAAGAGTAAACCTAGAGATAGATTCATGCTGGACAAAGGTGTTCGTATGTGCAGGGGTTTCCTCAGCTTAAACTGGGTTTCTACTGTGCTTAGAGAGGGTTATGGCGTGAAAAATAATCCGAGTGGCAGAAATATAAAGTTGCTGCTTAGCAATCAGAGGCATCATTAAATCAGGAAGGGTTTTTGAGTTTAATTTTTAGCTGGACATATATTACAGTTGAAGATAGGAAGCCAGAGAGTGAACATCTGTCAGCTCAGCCAGAAGATAGGAAAAGGGGGTTGAAAAGGTTGCAAGTAACATTTAGGCAACCAGGGAATTGGAATAGAAAGAATGCCTTAGGAAGACTGAAATTAATGGAATAGAGATCAAGAAATAGAACAAGGTACTGTTCAGGAGAATTCAGGGGAAAAGCAGCTAAAGTGTTATGAATTGAAGAGACAGCTGCAGCAACCAGATTTAAAAAGGAAAGAGGACTTCAGCGGTAAATCAAAATTTCGGTGCCATCTTAATACAGTCAGGGAATGGATAGTTAAAGGCAGACAAAATTTACCCAGCTCTACGACTACCTCAGGCAGCTTGTTCCAGACACTCACCACCCTTTGTGTGGAAATATTACCCCTCTGGATACTTTTGTATCTCTCCCCTCTCACCCGAAATCTGTGTCCTCTAGCTTGAGACTCCCCTCCCTTTGGGAAAAGATATTGACTATCTACTATGAGGAATTGAGTTTAGGAGTCAAGAGTAATGTTGCAGCCATATAGAACCCTGGTCAGACCCCACTTGGAGTACTGTGCTCAGTTCTGGTTGCCTCATTACAGGAAGGATGTGGAAGCTATTGAAAGGGTGCAGAGGAGATTTACAAGAATGTTGCCTGGATTGGGTGGCATGCCTTATGAAGATAGGTTGAGTGAGCTCAGCCTTTTCTCCTTGGAGAGATGAAGGATGAGGGGTGACCTGATAGAGGTATATAAAATGTTGAAAGGCATTGATTGAGTGGATAGTCAGAGGTTACCAATCTTGGTATCATGTGCAAACTTATTAACCATGCCTCCTATATTCTCATCCAAATCATTAGTATAAATGATAAATAACAACTGACCCATCATCAATCCCTGAGGCATACCGCTGATCACACGTCTCCAGTTTGAAACCCTCTACAACCACCCTCTGGCTTCTGTTAAGAAGCCGATTTTGTGTCCATTTAGATACCTCATCCTGGATCCCGTGAGATTTAATCTTATGCAACAACCTACCATGCGATACTTTGTCAAAGGCCTTGCTAAAGTCCATGTAGACAACATCAACAGCACTGCCCTCATCTACCTTCCTGGTTACCCCTTCAAAAAACTCAATCAAATACAGAAGGCATACGGTGTCTTGGCGTTTATTGGTAGGGGGATTGAATTTAGGAGTCGCAGCATCATGTTGCAACTGTACACAACTCTGGTGCGGCCACACTTGGAGTACTGTGTGCAGTTCTGGTCCCCACATTACAGGAAGGATGTGGAGGCTTTGGAGAGGGTGCAGAGGAGGTTTACCAGGATGTTGCCTGGTATGGAGGGGAGGTCCTATGAGGAGAGACTGAGGGATTTGGGGTTGTTTTCGCTAGAAAGAAGGCGGCTAAGAGGGGATCTTATTGAAACATATAAGATGATTAGAGGTTTAGATAGGGTGGATAGTGATAGCCTTTTTCCTCGGATGGAGAAAGCTAGCACGAGGGGGCATGGCTTTAAATTAAGGGGGGGTAGTTATAGGACGGATGTCAGGGGTAGGTTCTTTACCCAGAGGGTGGTGAGGGATTGGAATGCCCTGCCTGCTGCAGTTGTAAATGCGCCTAGTTTGGGGGCGTTTAAGAGATCCATGGATAGGTTTATGGACGAAAAGGGATTGGTTTAGATTAGTGGGTCATTGTTTTTTAACTGGTCGGCGCAACATGATGGGCCGAAGGGCCTGTTCTGCGCTGTAATGTTCTATGTTCTATTGTTAAATATTTAAAGTGGATGCATGGTTGCTTTAAGGGCCAGTCACATGATTTGACGGTAATGTCATTAGTGTTTCACAGGTTCCTTTTGAGTTTCATGACAGGTAACAGTTCTGTCAACAAATTTGTTGGTGTTAGTTTGAAGTAATGTGTGCAAGCCAGCACTTTACTTTTTGCTTCAAACACCCACAACCCCCTGACATAGTTAGGATATTACAAAAAGAAAATTGGCAACAAATTGTGATTTTGTTTCATTGGAAACATCAGGAAAGATTCGAAGTAGAGGAAAGAAACATTGTGGAGTTTGAATATTAGAAAGCTGGGGAAAATCAGCAACAGGGTTAAAGATTGAAATGCCAGTACAGGACGACCAAGGAAGAAAAATAACTCTGTATGGTTTTAAAACAGCAGGGTGAGATTCCAGACAGTAATCGGCACATTTGAAAAGAGGGGGGTGTTCTACTGTATGGCTGGGGCCATTTGAAAAATGACGTACATCAAGTCAATCGTCTCCAGGACAAAATGGGAAGTAGTGAGAGGACAGTAAAAGATCAGACTTTAAGTCTCGTCTCAGGCATACAACGTTACCTAGATGATAATCTAATCTACGGGCCACTGAACAATGCTGTTCCTTTGTTTAAGAAATGGGATAATCCAGGTAATTGAGTTTTGGGTGGGCTGGCTGGATGGATACAGAACTCACTTGGTTATAGAAGACAGAGAGTAGCGGTGGAAGGATGTTTTTCAGAATGGAGATCTGCAGCTACTGGTGTTCCACAGGGATCAGTGCTGGAACCTCTCTTATTTGTAGTATATACCCAACGGCACAGGTAGATAAAGGGATGAGGTTCTGAAATGTGAATAGAGTTAGGCAGGTGAGTAAAGTGCAGGGCCTCAAACATAGTAATTTCAGGACTACTCTCGGTGTCAAGTGCTAATGAGAGTATGAATAGGAGGATTAGGCAGATGAATGCCTGGCTTGAGAGCAGGTGCAGGGAACAGGGATTCAGATTTTTGGATCATTGGGATCTTTTCTGGGAAAGGGCTGACCTGTTCAAGAGCGATGGGTTACACCTGAACTGGAGGGGAATGAATATCCTGGTGGGGAGATTTGCTAGAGCCAATCGCGGTGGAGGGGGGTGGGACCCAGAACAGCAGGGAGACAGAAGAGAAGTTTGAGGACAGCACAGAAGATAAAGAGAGCACATTAAGTAGTAAAGGCAGTGTCAGTAATCCTAGCGCCTTCTAGTATTCCTAGTAGTGCCTTCCTAACTTAATGATGAGACAAAAACAAGACAGAGAGCAAGGGAAGTTCAGATTAAACTGCATTTATTTCAATGCAAGAGGCCTGATGGGCAAGGCAGGTGAACTCAGGACATGGATGGGTACATGGGACTGGGATATTATAGCAATTACTGAAACATGGCTAAGGGAGAGACAGGACTGACAGCTCAATGTTCCAGGGTACAGATGCTATAGGAAGGATAAAACAGGAGATAAGAGGAGGGGGAGTTGCATTTTTGATTAGGGAAAGCATTATGGCTGTTACTGAGAGGGGATATATCCAAGGGTTCACCCACTGAGTACTGGTAGAACTGAGAAATAAGAAGGGGGAAATCACTTTGATAGGGTTGTACTATAGGCCCCCAAACAGTCAGCGGGAAATCGAGGAGCAAATATGTAAGTGTTTAAGCCACGGGTAGATAGATTTCTGATAGACAAGGGGATTAAGGGTTATGGGGAGTAGGCGGGAAAGGGGAACTGATCCACTTCAGATCAGCCATGATCTTATTGAATGGCGGGGCAGGCTCGAAGGGCTAGATGGCCTACTCCTGCTCCTATTTCTTATGTTCTTATGTAAGGAGATTACAGATAGCTCCAAGAAAAGAAGGATAGTAATAATTGGAGATTTTAACTTTCCCAACTTTGATTGGGACAGCCATAGTATTAGAGGGATGGGTGGAGAGAAATTTGTTGAGTGTATTCAGGAGGAATTTCTCATTCAGTATGTGGAAGGCCCGACTAGAGAGGGGGTAAAACTTGACCTCCTCTTGGGAAATAAGGAAGGGCAGGTGACAGAAGTGTTACTGAGGGGTCACTTTGTGACCAGTGACCATAATTCTATTAGTTTTAAGATAGAACATAGAACATAGAACACTACAGCACAAACAGGCCCTTCGGCCCACAAGTGTCTCGCCGGTCATATCCCTACCTCCCAGGCCTATCTATAACTCTCAATCCCATTAAATCCCATGTACTCATCCAGAAGTCTCTTAAAAGACCCCAGTGAGTTCGCCTCCACCACCACTGACGGCAGCCGATTCCACTCACCCACCACCCTCTGAGTGAAAAACTTACCCCTGACATCTCCTCCGTACTTGCTCCCCAGCACCTTAAACCTGTGTCCTCTCGTAGTGACCATTTCAGCCCTGGGAAATAGCCTCCAAGAATCCACCCTATCTATACCTCTCAACATTTTATAAACCTCTATCAGGTCGCCTCTCATCCTTCGTCTCTCCAGGGAGAAGAGACCTAACTCCCTCAACCTATCTTCATAAGGCATGCCTCCCAATCCAGGCAACATCCTTGTCAATCTCCTCTGCACCCTCTCAATAGCTTCCACATCCTTCCTGTAGTGAGGTGACCAGAACTGCGCACAGTACTCCAAGTGGGGTCTCACAAGGGTCTTATAAAGTTGCAGCATTACCTCCCAACTCCTAAACTCAATCCCTCGATTAATGAAGGCCAGTACACCATACGCCTTCTTGACCACATCCTCCACCTGCGAGGCTGATTTAAGAGTCCTATGGACCCTGACCCCAAGGTCCACCTGCTTCTCAACACTGCTAAGACTCCTACCCTTGATATTGTACTCCTTCATCCCTTTTGACCTGCCAAAATAGACCACTACACATTTATCCGCGTTGAAGTCCATCTGCCACTTCTCCGCCCAGTCTTGCATCCTATCTATGTCACGCTGCAACTTCTGACATCCCTCCAGACTATCCACAATACCACCAACCTTCGTATCGTTGGCAAACTTACTAACCCACCATAAATAGCTATGGAGAATGATAGGTCTGGCCCAAAAGTTAAAATTCTAAATTGGGGCAAGGCCAATTTTGATGGTATCAGGCAGGAACTTTCAAAAGTTAACTGGGGGAGTCTGTGGGAAGGCAAAGGGAAAGGGACGTCTGGTAAGTGGGAGGCTTTCAAAAATGTGTTAACCAGGGTTCAGGGCACCCTACATCCCTCTTAGAGTGAAGGGCAAGGCTGGCAAAAGTTGGGAACTATGAGTGATTCAGGATATGAGGGCCTGGTCAAGAAGAAGAAAGAGGCACATGACATGCATAAGCAGCTGGGATCAAGTGAATCCCTTGAAGAGTATAGGGGGTGTAGGATTAGAGTTAAGAAAGAAATTAGGAGGGTAAAAAGGGGACATGAGATTGTTTTGGCAGATAAGGCAAAGGAGAATCCAAAGAGCTTCTACAAAATACATAAAGGGCAAAAGAGTAACAAGAGAGAGAGTCGGGCCTCTTAAGGATCAACAAGGTCATCTACGTGCAGATCCACAAGAGATGGGTGAGATCGTAAATGAATATTTCTCATCAGTATTTACCGTTGAGAAAAGCATGGATGTTAGGGAACTTGGGGAAATAAATTGAGATGTCTTGCGCAGTGTACATATTACAGAGAAGGTGGTGCTGGAAATCTTAAAGCACATCAAGGTAGATGCATGCACACGGTGGGTCATGCGTGGGCTGCTCTTGGAGGTTCCGGGAGTGGCCTAGTACTTCGTGTCGTTGTGTATGCTTAATCCTGGACCAGCAGACGGGCACCGCAACAGCTCAGTGACTATCACTGCTAGCTGTGCAGATACATGGATTTGGGCCTGTGTCTGTGGGAATTTGTGCATTCTCCCTGTGGTTGCGTGGGTTTCCTCCGGGCGCTCCGGTTTCCTCCCACACCCCAAAGATCTGCTCTTAGGCTGATTGGTGTACCAAATGGACACTATTCTCCCCTGAATCTGGCTACATTAGGGGTTCCACTCACATACACACAGGGCAGGGTAGGTGTAGGAAGATGCGGCGACGTGGGCTCGTTGGGCCAAAGGGCCTGTTTCCCGTGCTGGGTTGTTGTTTGTTCTTGGTTAAATAAATCCCTGGGACCTGATGAAGTGTATCCCAGCACACCGTGGGAGGCTAGGGAGGAAATTGTGGGTCCCCTAGCAGAGATATTTGAATCATCAATAGTCACGGGTGAGATGCCTGAAGATTGGAGACGGGCAAATGTTGTGCCTTTGTTTAAAAAGGGCTGCAGGGAAAAGCCTGGGAACTACAGGCCAGTGAGCCTCACATCTGTGGTGGGTAAATTGTTGGAAGGTATTTTGAGAGACAGGATCTACAGGCATTTAGAGATGCAATGACTGTTTAGGGACAGTCAGCATGACTTTGTGAGTGGAAAATAATCTCTCACAAATTTGATTGAGTTTTTTAAAGGGGTAACCAAGAAGGTAGATGAGGGCAGTGCAGTTGATGTTGTCTACATGGACTTTAGCAAGGCCTTTGACAAGGTATCGTATGGTAGGTTATTGCATAAAGTCCAGGGTGAGGTACCTAAACGGATACAAAATTGGCTTCTTGATAGAAGCCAGAGGGTGGTTAACTGCCCAGCGGTGTGCCTCAGGAATCAGTGCTGTGTCCCCTGTTATTTGTCATTTATATTAATGATTTGGATGAGAATATAGGAGGCATGGTTAGTAAGTTTGCAGATGACACCAAGATTGGTGGCATAATGGACAGTGAATAAGTTATCTCCAATTGCATCGGGATCTTGATCAATTGGGCCAGTGGGCTGACAAATGGCAGATGGAGTTTAATTTAGATAAATGTGAGGTGATGCATTTTAGTAGATTGAATCAGGGCAAGATTTACTCAGTTAATGGTAGGGTGTTGGGAAGAGTTACAGAACAAAGAGATCTAGGGGTACAGGTTCATAGCTCCTTGAAAGTGGAGTCACAGGTGGACAGCGTGGTGAAGAAGGCACTTGGCATGATCAGAACATTGAATACAGGAGTTGGGATGTCTTGTTGAAGTTGTACAAGGCATTGGTAAGGTCACACTTGGAATAGTGTGTTCAGTTCTGGTCACCCTATTATAGAAAGGATACAATTAAACTAGAAAGAGTGCAGAAAAGATTTACTAGAATGCTACCAGGACTTGATGGTTTGAGTTATAAGGAGAGGCTGCATAGACTGGGACATTTTTCTCTGGAGTGTAAGAGGCTGAGGGGTGATGTTACAGAGATCTATAAAATAATGAGAAGCAGAGACAAGGCACAAAAGAAAGAACAAAAGAACAAAAACAGCCCGGGAAACAGGCCCTTCAGCCCAACGAGCCCATGCCGCCATTTTAACACTACCAGTCCCACCCTCCACCCATGACCCTTATCTATTGTTTTATGGCCATCCGCATTGAGGGAAACTAATTTAGGGACAATTTATTACTGCCAGTCAGCCTAATCGCACATCTTTGGGGTGTGGGAGGAAACCGGAGCACCCGGAGAAAACCCACGCAAGCACAGGGAGAATGTGCAAACTCCCACAGACACTGGCCCAAATCCATGTGTCTGCACAGCAATCAGTGATAGTCACTGAGCTGTCGTCTTGCCCAGTATCTGGTCCAGTTTAAGCAAACACTAACGACATGAAGCACTAGGCCAATCTTGAACATTCAAGAGCAGCCCAAGTACAACCCATCGTGTGTATGCCCCTCATTGGACAACAAGACTTAAAACCTGTGAGTGGAAAGAGAAGAACATTATTATCATACCATATCCATTTACCTTACCAGGGACGTCCCAATGCTAATGAACCTTATTTAAAACAATCTCCTATATCCACCCATCTCCAACCCACTCATGTGCCTGTTTAAGTTACTCTTAAACAACTCTAGCGTGCCTGCCTCCACCACCTTACTTGGCAGAGCATTCCATACCCCCACTACCCTCTGTGTGAAAAACCTCCCTCTAATATCTGTGTTATACCTCTCCCCCCTCACCTTAAGCTCATGGCCCCTTGTGTGTCTCTAACAGGAAATAGCTTACCTCTGTTTACTCTATCTATACCCTTCATAATCTTATATACCTCTATTAGATCCCCCCTCAGTCGCCGTGTTTCAAGGGAAAGCAGCCCCAA
Source organism: Carcharhinus amblyrhynchos (assembly GCF_965287045.1). NCBI lineage: Eukaryota > Metazoa > Chordata > Chondrichthyes > Carcharhiniformes > Carcharhinidae > Carcharhinus > Carcharhinus amblyrhynchos. The sequence continues at coordinate 871,460 of NW_027649798.1, forward strand.
TTTACCCAATCTTTCCTCATAACCCAGTCCTTCCATACCAGGCAACATCCTGGTCAACCTCCTCTGCACTCTCTCCAGGGTCTCCACGTCCTTCCGGTAGTAGATAGTCAATATCTTTTGGGAGTCTGAAACTAGAGGGCGTAGGTTTAAGGCGAGAGGGGCGAGATACAAAAGCATCCAGAGGCGTAATTTTTTTCACACAGAAGGTGGTGAGTGACTGGAACAAGCTGCCAGAGGTAGTAGTAGAAGCAGGTACAATATTGTCTTTTAAAAAGCATTTAGATAGTTATATGGATAAGATGGATATAGAGAGATATGGGCAAAATGCAGACAATTGGGATTAGCTAAGGGGTTTAAAAAAATAGCAATATTGACAAGTTGGGTCGAAGGGCCTGTTTTTGTGCTGTAAACCTCTATAACTCTATATAAATGATGTGGAGGAAAATGCAGGTGGTCTGATTAGTTTGTAGATGACATGAAAATTGGTGGAGTTGCTGATTGCCTGGGATTGTCAGAGGATACAACAGGATTTAGATAGATTGGAGAGTTGGGCAGAGAAATGGCAGATGGATTTAATCCAAACAAATGGGAAGATCAAATGGGTATTTTGGAAGATCAAATGGGTATTTTGGAAGATCAAATTCTGATGTGAATTATACAGCAAATGGCAGAATCCTTAGAAGCATTAACAAACTATCTGGAATTAAGAATCTACTGATGACCGTGAAAACCATGGTCGATTATCAGAAAAACACATCTGGTTCACTAATGTCCTTTTGGGAAGGAAATCTGCTGTCCTCAGCTGGTCTGGCCTACATGTGACTCCAGAGCCACAGCAATGTGGTTGACTCTCAACTGCCTCCAAGAGCAATTAGGGATGGGCAACATACGCTGTAAAAAGTCTGACAACACCAGGTTTTAGTCCAACTGATTTATTTGATAATAGACTCAAGCTTTCGGGGTTAGCCCCTTCGTCAGGTGAATGGAGAGTTCTGGCCTCAGACAGAGCATATAAAGCACAGACAGTTTAGAGATTACTGATTAGAATGCAAATCCTTACCCTAACCTGCTGTTCAAGACCTGAAGTGGCTGACAATGTGAGTGGAAGGAGCACTGATCACAGTTTACAGAGATGTGTATTGTCTCCAGACAGCACAGTAAGTGAGGTTTTGCAAACCCAGGCAAGTCACGGGGGTTACAGATAGTGCGACATGAACCCAAGATCCTGGTTGAAACCGTCCTCGTGTGTGCGGAACTTGGCTATCAGTCTCTGTTCAGCGACTCTGTGCTGTCGTGTGTCGTGAAGGCCACCTTGGAGAATGCTTACCCGAAAGTCAGAGGCGGGTAAGCATTCTCCAAGGCGGCCTTCATGACACACGACAGCGCAGAGTCGCTGAACAGAGACTGATAGCCAAGTTCCGCACACACGAGGACGGTTTCAACCGGGATCTTGGGTTCATGTCGCACCGTCTGTAACCCCCGTGACTTGCCTAGGTTTGCAAAACCTCACTTACTGTACTGTCTGGAGACAATACACATCTCTTTAACCTGTGATCAGTGCTCCTTCCACACACATTGTCAGCCACTTTAGGACTTGAACAGCAGGTTAGGTGTAAAGATTTGCATTCTAATCAGTAATCTCTAAACTGTCTGTGCTTTATATAGAACATAGAACACTACAGCACAAACAGGCCCTTCAGCCCACGAGTTGCGCCGATCACATCAACACCTATCTATAACCCCCAATCCCATAAAACCCCACATACTCATCCAGAAGTCTTCTAAAAGACCCCAGCGAGTTCGCCTCCACCACCACTGACGGCAGCCGATTCCATTCACTCACCACCCTCAGTGAAAAACTTACCCCTAACATCACTTCTGTACTTTCCTCCCCGCACCTTAAACCTGTGTCCTCTCGTAGCGACCATTTCAACCCGGGGAAATAGCCTCTGAGAATCCACCCTATCTATTCCTCTCAACATTTTATAAACCTCTATCAGGTCGCCTCTCAACCTACGTCTCTCCAGGGAAAAGAGACCCAGTTCCCTCAACCTAACTTCATAAGGCATGCCTCCCAGTCCAGGCAACATCCTTGTAAATCTCCTCTGTACCCTTTCAATAGCTTCTACGTCTTTCCTATAATGAGGCGACCAGAACTGCACACAATACTCCAAATGAGGCCTGACAAGGGTCTTATAAAGTTGCAGCATTACCTCCCGACTCCTAAACTCAATCCCTCGATTTATGAAGGCCAGTACACCATACGCCTTCTTGACCACCTCTTCCATCTGCGAGGCCGATTTAAGAGTCCTGTGGACCCGGACCCCAAGATCTTTCTGCTCCTCAACACTACCAAGACTCCTGCCCTTGATAGTGTACTCGTTCATCCCGTTGGTTCTGCCAAAATGGACGAATACGCATTTATCCGCGTTGAAGTCCATCTGCCACTTCTCCGCCCAGTCCTGCATCCCATTTATGTCCTGCTGCAACTTTTGCCATCCTTCCAGACCATCCACAACACCACCGACCTTCGTGTCATCAGCGAACTTACTTACCCATCCTTCCACTTCCTCATCCAGGTCATTTATGAATGTCTCTGTCTGAGACATATATGCTCTGTCTGAGGCCAGAACTCTCCATTCACCTGACGAAGGGGCTAACCCCGAAAGCTTGTGAGTCTATTATCAAATAAATCGGTTGGACTAAAAGCTGGTGTTGTCAGACTTTTTACTGTGTTTACGCCAGTCCAACGTCGGCATACCCACATCACAACATATGCTGGCCAGCCAGCAACACCCCTGTCCCACAAATGAATTTTTAAAAAATAAGAACATAAGAAATAGGAGCAGGAGTAGGCCATCTAGCCCTTCGAGCCTGCCCCACCATTCAATAAGATCATGGCTGATCTGAAGTGGATCAGTTCCACTTTCCCGCTTTCTCCCCATAACCCTTAATTCCCTTGCCTACCAAAAACCTATCTACCCGTGACTTAAATATATTTAGCGAGGTAGCCTCCACCACTTCAACAGGCAGAGAATTCCAGAGATTCACCACCCTTTGAGTGAAGAAGTTCCTCCTCAACTCCGATCTAAACGGCACCCCCCCCTTATCTTGAGGCTGTGTCCTCTAGTCCTGCTGTCCTTTCTAAGCAGAAAGAATCTCTCTACCTCTACCCTATCCATCCCCTTCATTATCTTATACGTCTCTATAACATCCCCCCTCGGCCTTCTAAACTCCAACGAGTACAGACCCAGTCTATTAAGTCTCTCTTCACAGTCCAATCCCCTCATCTCCGGTTATCAGCCTAGTGAACCTCCTCTGCACTCCCTCCAAGGCCAATATATCCTTGCGCAAGTGTGGCAACCAAAACTGCACACAGTACTCCAGCTGCAGCCTCACCAGTGCCCTGTACAGTTGCAGCAAGACCTCCCTACTTTTATATTCTATCCCCCTCGCTACGAAGGCCAGCATCCCATTTGCCTTCTTGATCACCTGCTGCACCTGCAGACTGGGTTTTTGCGACTCATGCACAAGGACCCCCAGGTCCCTCTGCACCGTAGCATGCTGCAGCTTTTCACCTTTTAAATAATAATCCCTCCTACTATTATTTCCACCAAAGTGGATAACCTCACACTTGCCAACATTATACTCCATCTGCCAGGTCCTCGCCCACTCGCTCAGCCTGTCCAGATCTCTCTGCAGACTTTCCACACCCTCCACGCAATTTGCTTTTCTACTCATCTTCGTGTCATCAACAAATTTCGTCACCCTACACTCAGCCCCCTCCACCAGATCATCTATACAAATGGTAAATAGCTGAGGCCCCAGCACTGATCCCTGCGGCACTCCACTAGTCACCAACCTCCAATCAGAATAGCACCCACTGATAGCAACTCTCTGCCTCCTATTAGACAGCCAATCCACTATCCACGCTAACACCTTACCCCCAACTCCATGCCCCCTAACCTTCTGTAGCAACCTTTTATGAGGCACCTTATCAAACACCTTCTGGAGATCTGAAATGGGGGCAGTGGGATCTGGGTGTTCATGGATCCCTGAAAACGGCAACATAGTGGACAAGGTGATTAACATAGAACATTACAACACATTACAGGCCCTTCAGCCCTCGATGTTACACCGAGCTGTGAAACGAAACTAAAGCCCATCTAACCTACACTATTCCAATATCATCCTTCCGTTTATCCAGTGACCATTTAAATGCCCTTAGTGTTGGTGAGTCCACTACTGTTGCAGGCAGGGCATTCCACGCCCTTACTATAGAACATAGAACATTATAGCGCAGTACAGGTTCTTCGGCCTCCCAGAAAATCCTAGGATAAATCCCATCCAGCCCAGGGGACTCATCTATTTTCATACTTTCTAGAAAGTAAGGCATAAGGCGGCAAACAGCATGCTTGCATTCATCAGCCTGGGCATCAAATATAAAAGTTGGCAAGTTATGTTACAGTTGTATAAAACTTTAGTTAGGCTGCATTTGGAGAATTTTGTGCAATTCTGGTTGCTATACTACCAGAAGGACGTGGATGTTTTGGAGAGGGTGCAATGTTGGTTTACCAGGATGTTGCCTGGTCTTGAGGGTGTTGATTATGAGGAGAAGTTGGGTAAATTCACTGGAAATACAGAGGCTGAGGGGAGATCTGATGGAAAATGATGAGAGGCATAGAAAAGGGGGATAGTCAGAGGCTTTTTTCCAGGATGGAAGGGTCGACAGGTTTAAGGTGAGAGGTGATAAGTTTAAGGGAGATGTGCACACAGAGGGTGATGAGTGCCTGGAACCCACTGCCAGTGGAGGTGGTGGAAGCAGGCACATTAACAACATTCAAGGTGTATCTTGATAGACACATGATGGGGAGGGCAACAGGGGGGTAGGAACTGCATATCAGTGCAGGCTTGGTGGGCTGAAGGGCCTGTTCCTGTGATGTATTGTTCTTTGTATTATTGAAGCTATTACATAATTTCCTGTGAGTGAAAGAGTCATGCAGCTAGACATTAGAATATGAGAATGTATACAATGTCAAAGATGTTTTGCAAAAGTCTGAAGTATTAATTCATTTTAATCTGAAGCTGCCATTACTGCTTGTGACGCTTCAATTTATAGAGTAGGGGCAGTCATTTCACAAACAATAGCTTTTGCTTCACATTCTCTGATTCATGCTGAATCAAACTGTGTTCAGCTGGAAAATGAAGCCTTGAGTATAACTTACACAAACATTTCATCATTTATATGGTCATCTTTTCACATTATTGACTGATTATTGATGTTTGAGTACTGGTTTTGGGTTGTACAAAGGCACACCATCGTTAGCTATTAGCCAAATGCAAAGATGGTCACTGATCTTATCAGCAAATTCTAATATAAACTACCTATCAGAGTCTCGTGCTGATACATTATCATACTTACCTTTATCTTTTAAATAAATGTAACCAACTAGTTTTGCTAATATTCATTACTTTTTGCTTGTGGATCATTTGCCTGTGACAGCTTTGACCTGTGATCGGAAGGTGATGGATATGATAGCTGAAACACATCATGTGTATCCTGATTTGAAACCCTATGTGTCGTGAAAGCTTGAATTGACTGTTCAAGATGGGTGTCTATTGTGGGGATTTCTGAGTGATCATTTCTCCTAGTCTGCGTGAGAGAGTTCTTGGACAGCTACATAAAGATCATCCTGGTATAGTCCAGATGAAGGAATTAGCACACAGTTATTTTTGATGGTGAAGTCTGGGTGCTCAGATTGTAAAAATAAAATGGGACAGTATCAATCCTGTGCACAAATAAAAAATACACCACTGTCATCTCCTTCAAACCTTTGGGAGTGGTCTAAAATGCCATGGCAGCAATTACATACAGATTTTATTGGTCCATTTGAGAGTTAAATATTCTTGGACATAACTGATGCGCACTCATATGGTCCCCAGAAGGGTAGATAGAGGGTTTTAGTGTATTGGTGCAGGCTTGAAGAGCCAATGGGCCTGTTCCTGTGCTGTAATTTTCTTTGTTCAAAGTGCCAGAAGTTGGTGTCATGAGGTCTACTACATCTGAACAAACTATTGAAAAACTTGAAGAAATTTCTGCAGGATTTGGTAAATCGGGACAAAATGTTGGCGATAATGATTCACAGTTTACTTCACAAGAGTTTGAGGATGATCTCAAAGTAAATGTTATTCAGCATATAAAATTCACACCTTATCCATCGACCAGTGGATTAGCTGAAAGATTCGTACAATCCTTAAAACATTCTTTACAAGCTTTAAGAGAACAAGGTTTATGTAAATACAAGAAATGTAAATACAGATAGCAAGATTTCTATTGGCATTTAAAAAGTAAGAGTAAAGTGAGTATTAGCCCTCAGAGCACGAGAATGGGGAGTTAATAATAAGGAAATGGCAGATGAAATGAGTAAACATTTTGCTTTGGTTTTCACTATCGAGCATTATCAGTAACATTCCAGTAACAGCTGTAAATGGGGAGGTGGAAAGGACAGAGGAACTTGGTGAAATTATAATCACTAGGGAAGTGTACTGAGCAAACTGAGGGAGCTACAGGCCAACAAATCTCCATATCCTGATGGACTTCATCCTAGGGTCTTCAATGAGGTGACTAATGAGGTAGTAGCTGGATTTGGTGTTAATTTTCCAAAATTCATTCGATTCTGGAACGATTCCACCAGACTGTAAAGTATCAAATCTAACCCCTCTAATTCAAGCTCTCACTCATCTTTGCACAGGTTGTTACTTTCTTTAACTTCTTTAGTTAACTGGGGATGTGGCTCCTTCCCTAGGATTTTTCATTGCATACTTATTCTGAGTATTCTCAAATATTACCAAAATGTCTGCCATCGCTTCGCTATTGATCTCAAACACACCCACCCCTCCGTCTCTCTCCCGCACACACATGCACCCCCCGTCTCTCTCACACACGCATGCAACCCCCGTCTCTCTCTCTCGCACACGCATGCACCCCCCCGTCTCTCTCGCACACGCATGCACACCCCCCCCCGTCTCTCTCTCTCTCTCACACATTCACACCCCCACCCGTCTCTCGCGCACACACACACACGTGCACACCCCCGTCTCTCATACACACACATGCACCCCCACCCCGTCTCTCTCACACACACACACACGCCGCCCCCCACCCCCGTCTCTCAGACACATGCGTGCACCCTCCCGTCTCACACACACCGCACCCCCCCCCGTCTCTCACTCAGTCTCTCACACACACACGCGCGCACCCCCCCCCGTCTCTCTCACACACACACACGCGCCCCCCCGTCTCACATGCGCATGCGCGCAACCCCCCCCCCCCCCCCCAGTCTCTCTCTGAGACACACACACACACACCCCCCCCTCCACTGTCTCTCTCTCACACACACACACCCACCCCCACGTCTCTCTCTCTCTCTCCCACACACACAGGCATCTACACTTTTTCCCCAGCCCTATTTTGCAGACTCCACCTTGAACAGCAGCTCAGTGACAACATGTTCAAGCAAAGTCTACACAACCCATCTCCCAGCACCATGATCAAAACAATATATTAAAAAGGGCGTCCTGCAGCAAGCAGTCTTAACCACAGTCATGTCTGCTATTTAACCAAGAACTGTGGAATGTTCCACTCTAGAATTTTGCCACCAAGTCAATATAAAAAACATCAAGGGAGAATGTAATTACAACATGTGCCTCAGCAGCAGATGTTTGTACTTGAAAGGAATAAATCACAAGCAAGAGCTTCTGCCTCAGTTTTAGTTATGTCTCCAAGTACTTGGGGAACAGTAGCTCAGAGTTCCTGTTCGGGAGCTTCTAGTTCAGAAGCTCAAGCTGATGTTCCCAGCACAGCAACTGGAGTTACAATTCATCAACCTGGAATAAAAAGTTGGTCTCAGTAACGATGACCATGAAACTATTGGACTGTTTTGGTCCACTAATGTCCTTTAGGGAAAGAAATCTGCTGTTCTTACCCAGTCTGCTCCACATGTGACTCCAAAGCCACATGAAGAAGGGAAAGAGTTAATGAACTTGTAATACTTAAAGATTTGTGCAAAGCATTTCAAGACTTGTTTTTGCACTCCTATAACCTTGCATGCCAGCTAACTTGTTTATGCGGGCTTGTAGCCTTGTATGCTGGCTAAACAAACCAGCATACAGCAAACCAGTGTTGAGATGTGGTAACGGCTAATCACACTAGAGGAACAGAACGGAGACAGTTGCAGTCTTGAGACAATTACAACGGACTACACAAAGGACGAAGCCACTGAGGCAGCAATAACCACGTGATGGATGGCGAACCATGATAGACCTCCTGGAGAACTGCGGACGTGACTAGGGACGGGACCCGCGATGTATAAAAATTTACTCTTGTGTTTGGGGAGAAGTCTGGCGAACCGCTTTAGAAATCGGGCTTCTCCCAAAAACTTTCGTAATAAAACTACTCTACTTTGACTCACGACTATTCTCAGAGGTATTATTTTACCAACAACACCACAGCAACGTAATTGAGTCTTAACTGCCCAGCAAATAGTGAATACAAACAAAACTCAATTTACCACCTAGCACTGAGCTCAGCCCATCTATAGAAGATAGTCACTCAGAAATCCAGGAAGAAACTTCTTCAACCAAAGAGTAGTGAGAATGTGGAACCTGCTACCACAGGGGATGGTTGAAGTGGATATGGAAATGTAACAGGCATTTGAAGGAGAAGGAAATAGAGAGTAGAATTAGACGAGAAAAGGTGGGATGATGCTTGAGTGGAATATTAACACCAGCATCAACAGTTTGATTTGATTTATTATTGCCACATAGATGAGTATACAGTGAAAAATATTGTTTCTTGAGCACTATACAGACAAAACATACCATTCATAGAGAAGGAAAGGAGTGGGTACAGAATGTTGTGTTACAGTAACAGCTAGGGTGGAGAGAAAGATCAACTTAATGCAAGGTAAGTCCATTCAAAAGTCAAACAGCAGCAAGGAAGAAGCTGTTCTTGAGTCGGTTGGTACATGACTTCAAATTTTGTATCTTTTTCCCGACAAAGGAAGAAGGTGGAAGAGAGAATATCTGAGTTTGAGCTGACTGGCCTGTTTTCTCAGCTGTATTTCCTATGTAATCCATATAATAAGTGGCAGGTAACTAACAACATCAAGAGATACGGGAATACAGCAAGCAAGTAGTGTTCAGGTAAATAGTCATCCATGTTCTAACTGTGGCAGAGCAAGCTTGACTTGCCTAACTATCTACTTTTGCTTCTTGCTCCTAAGTAACATTTGTGCCACACACTGTCAGGCAATAGATATTTCCAGCAAAAGAGAATCTAACCATCATCCCATGGCATTCAATGACATTACATTCACTGAATCTCTCACTATCAACAGCCTGGCATTACCACTGACCAGAAACTGAACTGGACCCCAACATATAAATACTTCGGATATCAAAGCGGGTCAGAGGCTGGGAATCCTGACACAAATAACTCACCTCCTGACTCCCCAAAGCCTGTCCTCCATCTACAAGGCACAAGTCAGGAGTGTGATGGAATACTTTCCACTTGCTTGGATGGGTACAACACTGAAGCTCAAAACCATCCAGGACAAATCAGCCCACTTGATTTCTATCCCATCCACCACTTTAAATATTCACTCCCTCCACCACAGTGGCAGCTGTGTGTACCATCTACAAGGTGCACTGCAGCAACTCAGTGTTCCTTAGACAGCACCTTTCAAACTTGCAACTGCTATCATCTACAAGGACGAGGACGCAGGCAAATAGAGACATCACCACTTGCAAGTTCCCCTCCAAATCACATACCATCCTGACTTGGAAATACTTTGAACATAGAACACTACAGCACAAATAGGCCCTTCGGCCCGCAAGTTGCACTGATCACATCTATACCTACCAAGCCATAGAACTATCTGTAACTCCCAATCCCATTAAACCCCATGTACTCATCCAGAAGTCTTTTAAAAGACCCCAGCGAGTTCACCTCTACCACCACCAACGGCGGCCGATTCCACTCACTCACCACCCTCTGAGTGAAAAACTTACCCCTGACATCTCCTCTGTACTTGCTTCCCAGCACCTTAAACCTGTGTCCTCTCGTAGCGACCATTTCAGCCCTGGGAAATAACCTCTGAGAATCCACCCTATCTATTCTTCTCAACATTTTGTAAACCTCTATCAGGTTGCCTCTCATCCTTCGTCTCTCCAGGGAGAAGAGACCTAGCTCCCTCAACCTATCTTCATAAGGCATGCCTCCCAATCCAGGCAACATCCTTGTAAATCTCCTCTGCACCCTCTCAATAGCTTCCACATCCTTCCTCTGGTGAGGTAACCAGAACTGCGCACAGTACTCCAAGTGGGGTCTGACAAGGGTCTTATAAAGACCGTTCACTAATGAAGGCCCTTTGCAGTTCCTTCACTATCACTGGGTCAAATATGTGGAACCCAGAAGGAAACTGAAGGTTGTGGGAGACATACATGGAAGTAGTGATGGGGTCATAATCAGATCAGCCATGAACTTATCGAATGGTGGACAAGCTGGAGGGGCTGAATGGCCTGCTCCTGTTCCTATTTCTTAACTGTTTCACTTGAGAATCACAATGATTACAATTAAAATTACAATAGAGCAGAAGACCATTCAGCCCAGTGAATCCATGCCAACTCCCTGTGAAGCAATCTACTTATGCCATATATCACTTGATACCAGTAGCCCTGCAAATTTATTTCCTTCAAGTGCCCATCAATTTCTTCTCAAAATCATTGATTGTTTCTGCTTCCACCACCCTCCTGGGCAGTAATTCCATCATTGCATTGCTGCACAAAAACCTTCTTCCTCACATTCCTCCACCATCTCTTGTCCAATCCCTAAATCAATGTCACCTGGCTCTTTAATCATCAGTTGATGGTAAGAGATTTTCCTCATCTATCTTTTCTAAGCCTGTCATAATCTTGTACACCTTTATCAAATTTCTCCAATGTGAGCAACCCCAGCCTTTCTGATCTAACTTGGCAACTCAACTCCACCCACCTCACTCCCTTAAAACCATTCTAGTAAATCTTCTCTGCATCCTTTCAAGGACCTTCACATTCTTCCTAAAGTATGGGGACCAGAGCAGGACACATTATTCTGGTGGAGACTAACCAAAGCTTTATAAGGGTTCAGTGTAACTTCCCAGTTTTTGTACTCAATGCCTCTCCTTCAGCTGGGAGTGTGAAAGCTCAGACAATTCAGGGGCTACTCTCCAGGGTATGGAAAACATGATCAAACATTGACTGTAAGGGACATACTAACTGAAAGCTCAAACTGTGAATCTTACATGGAATTGAATAGTTAATTTCAGATGAAGGAGTGAGGTTTTAACAGATTTATTTTTAGATTCTGACTCTGAGCCTAACCTCTTGGTGTTTATATACATGAGCGGAAGCACATTCCAGGCAGTAACAGCTTCCAGCTGCTAACTTCTAGCCAACTCCCAGAGCATACATGTCCACAGCAAAAATTATCAGCATGCATATACCCACAATGATCCACGGTTGGAGACACAATGGTGTATTGTGAAACCAATAGCTGGCATGCCCGATGGTTGGCCTGACTTGGTTCATACCAGCATCATTGGGATCCACAATATGGTCTAGACAGATTGATGGGCACATTGGAATAAAATAAAAAGTAAATTTAGGGTAAGATAGATTCCACCTGACTGGAATAGCATGGAATTCCTTATCTGCCCCACATATGATAAGAAATAGGAGCATTTGGCCAACTGAGATCACGCTGCCATTCAATAACATCTGATTTTGATCTTAACACTACTTTCTTGCCTGCACACCTTGACCCTCGAGTTGGAGTCAGAGAGCTGACTTGTGGTGATCTAACAACGCTAAGATAGGCGGGTGTAGGATAATGCGGCTGCTGTTTAGGTAGAGCTCAAGTTCTTGAAGACTTCTTGCAGGGTAGGCACACGATGTGGTTTTGGAAGCTCTTGGGTTGAGGCACCAGTTTTGACAGTAGTTTACTAAGTCGTTTGACAGAGAGTTTACTAAGGTCATTATTAAGGGCTCTATTAGCGTCCTTGAAATCTCTTGCTCAGTAAATCCACATAGATGGCCTTGTGGTTGCATGTGCCGGCAAGTCATTCCTGGAGAGGGTGGGGGCCAGTTCTGATCCTCGAGATAGGTCATTTCGCTGCCTCTGCCGTGTGCTGGCTTTGGGTCTCAGGTGCTTTGAAAAGAAGCAATGGTTTCAGCATCCCAGGGTGTTAAACCCTACAAAGCCACACAGTGGCTAGCACCGCTGCCTCATAGCACCAGGGACCTGGGTTCAAACGTGACCTCAGGTGACTGTTTTTGTAGAGTTTGGAGAGTTTGCGAATGGGATGCTGGCCTTCATAGCGAGGGGGATTGAATATAAAAGTAGGGAGGTCTTGCTGCAGCTGTATAGGGCATTGGTGAGGCCGCAGCTGGAGTACTGTGTGCAGTTTTGGGCGCCGCACCTGCGCAAGGATATTTTGGCCCTGGAGGGAGTGCAGAGGAGGTTTACTAGGCTGATACCGGAGTTGAGGGGATTGAGCTATGAGGAGAGGCTGAATAAACTAGGCTTGTACTCGTTAGAGTTTAGAAGAATGAGGGGAGATCTCATTGAGACGTATAAGATGATGAATGGGATGGATAGGATAGAGGTGGAGAGACTCTTCCCGCTCAAAAAAGACAGTAGGACTAGGGGGCACAGCCTCAAGATAAAGGGGAGGCGGTTTAGAACGGAGTTGAGGAGGAACTTCTTCACTCAAAGGGTGGTGAATCTCTGGAATTCTCTGCCCGTTGAAGTGGTGGAGGCTGCCTCGCTAAATATTTTTAAGAAGCGGGTTGATGGGTTCTTGATAAGAGAGGGGATTAAGGGTTATGGGGAGAGGGCGGGAAAGTGGAACTGAGCCACAACAGATCAGCCATGATCTTATTGAATGGCGGGGCAGGCTCGAAGGGCTAGATGGCCTACTCCTGCTCCTATTTCTTATGTTCTTATGTTCTTATAATGAATGACAGACTCGAAGGGCCAAATGGCCTCCTCTTATTTCTAGTTTCTATGTTTCTAAGTCACTCAGTTCAATGACAATTGGGGACTGAACAAATGCTGGCCTTGCCACGGATAGCCACATTCTATGAAAGAATAAAAAAGAGTTTATTTATTAGTCACAAGTATGCTTACATTAATACTGCAATGAAGTTACTATGAAAATCCCTGAGTCACCATTCTCTCGAACATTCGCCTGTTCGGGTACACCGAAGGAGAATTTAACATGGCTAATGCACCTAACCAGCATGTCTTTCAGACTGTGGGAGGAAACTGGAGCACCCGGAGAAAACCCACACAGACACAGGGAGAACGTGTAAACTACCACACAGACAGTGACCCAAACTGGGAATTTAACCTTGGTCCCTGGCGCTGTGAGGCAGGAGTGCTTAGCACTGTGTCACCATGCTGACCCCAAAACTGCCTTCAAATCCATGTAATCGCCTTTGCTCAAGTTTAAAAAACTAGTTTCAGACTAAATTTTCACACCTGCAAGTTGAATGGTAAATTCGATCATGTTATAATTATTCTTACCTAGAGGATCCTTTATTATTCATTCATTCTTTGTCTTATTACACACTATTAGATTTAAAATAGTCTGCTATCTGATTCCAGAACATATTGTTCTGAGAGATTATTCTGAATACACTCAACTCATCCTCCAGGGTACCTTTGCCAGTTTGATTTGTCCAATCAATATGAAGTTTAAAATCACCCATGATTATTGCAGTACCTATCCTACAAATCCCCATTATTTCTTGATTTATACCCCATCCTACAGTGTAGCTACTGTCAGTGGGCCTCCCTTTGCCAATTCTTATCTCCACCCAAATTGATTTGACATTTTATGCAGTCTAACCACCTCCAGGAAAGGTCCACACCAACACATTTTACTGTACATTTTCCATTCTTAAAGTCTGCTCATTCTTTTAAAGAAAATTAAATTCTGATAGCACACTGCTGAATAATATTCATCTGTTTCAGTTAGGAAGGCTGCATGTTCAAGTCCTTGGACTGGGGCCTCCAGCCTTGTCTGAAGTTGGGATTCTCTGGTGCTGCTACAGTGACTGGAATTTTGGCTGAGTGTCAAATTCTCCATTCTTACTGGCAGCAGGCAGCCACGAATGAGATAGAAGAATCTAGCCCAGCGTGTGGAGTCAATTCTGTGTAGAGACAGGAGCAGTTCAACCTGTCAAATAATTTGCTATCACTTAATAATGTCAAACCAGGACAGAGCACTTCACCCGATCAGTGCCCCTGCCATTGGACGCAGCTCTCCTCATTGGACACAATGGTTGCAGTGTGTACTAGCTATAGGATCCACGACACCAACAACACCAGCTAGTCTGTAAACTCTATGAAGAGGGGCCACAGCAGCAATGATATGGGAAACTCATTACTTCCAAATCCCACACCATTGTAATGTAGAGCTATATCACTGTTCTCTTCCTAATACAACTGTGGGAGCACCTACACCATGTGCGAACAGCAGCGGTTCAAAAAGTGACTCACTACCACCTTCCCAAGGATAATTAAGGATGGATAATAACTGCTACTCTTGACATCCTGTCAATGTATACATTTTTAAAAAGGAACAATAGGGGAGTTATGCTCTTGGGTGTATACCACAGGCCATCAACTACTGGGAAGGTAACAAGGAACAAACTTACAGGGAAAGTGCAGAAAAATGTAAAACTATGTAGCAGTGATAAGTGGGCTGGGGGAGGTCTTCCATTATCCTAATATAGACCGGAATAGTAATAGTGTAAAAGAACAAAGAAGGGAAGGAATTCCTGAAAGGTATACAAGAGAACTTTCAAAATTAATCTGTTTCCAGTCCAGTGAGGAAGGAAGCTTGACTAGATCCAGTTCTGCAGAATGAGGTGGGGCAACTGGAGCATCTTCCAATAGAAGAGCATTTGGGAAATAGTGATCATAATATTCAGAAGGTTCACAATAGGTATGGAAAGAGATAAAGAACAATCAAAGGTGAAAATATTCAACTAATTTCAGTGAATTGAAAAGGAAGGTGGCCCAGATGTTTCCAAGAACTGGATAAATGATGTTCTGATTATAGCCAAGTGTACCAGCATGCTCTAAGGAATTGGGTTCTTAGACATAATTATCACAGGTAAATGAAGAATGGATTCTCCTTACCAAAGTACACTATCTTCCCACAGCCAGGGCAATGAGCAGTCTCACCAGCAAAGCTGGTGGTGTAGGTAGGAGCTGAAACAAACAGAAAGAAAAGATTTACTTCACTATCTTCAGTTCCTGAATCTGAAAAAAAAAATTCAACACCAAGTCTCCCACCACCAATACAACACTGAACCAATTGACTATTACTCACCTCATGTTGTCCCATCTGTTCCCCCAGGAATACATCTCTGCTAGCGTTAGGTTCCACGTACAATACCAGAATAAGACATTCACAGATAAAAAGTTAACCACCCCATCAATTTCACTTCCCTAAAGTCCATAACTCTATCAGCAACTCTCTCTAGCACATTCTATTATAGACAGTCCATCAACAACTTCCAGTAATGTAGAGCTTTAATATACAAAGAACAAAGAAAATTCCAGCACAGGAACAGGCCCTTTGGCCTCTCCAAGCCTGCACCGACCATGCTGCCCAACTGAACTAAAACCCCCTTATCCTTCCGGGGTCCATATCCCTCTATTCCCATCCTATTCATGGATTTGTTAAGACGCCCCTTAAAACTCACTACCGTATCCGCTCCCACTACCTCCCCCGGCAGCGAGTTTCAGGCACCCACTACTCTGTGTGCAAAATCTGCCTCGTACATCTCCTTTAAACCTTGCCCCTCGCCCCTTAAACCTGTGCCCGAGTAATTGACTCTTCCACCCTGGGAAAAAGCTTCTGACTATCCACTCTGTCCATGCCTCTCAATCTTGTAGGCTTCTATCAGGTCTCCCCTCAACTTCCATTGTTGCAGTGAGAACAAACCAAGTTTCTCCAACCTCTCCTCATAGCTAATGCCCTCCGTAGCAGGCAACATCCGGTTGTGGTGAGTGCTTGGAACGGGTGCCAGCAACGGTGGTAGAGGTGGATTCGATAGGGTCTTTTAAGAGACTTCTAGATAAGTACATGGAACTTAATAAGATAGAGGTTTACAGGTAAGCCTAGTAATCTCTAAGGTAGGGACATGTTTGGCACAACTTTGTGGGCCGAAGGGCCTGTGTTGTGCTATAGTTTTTGTATGTTTCTAAATCTTTTCAGTACCCTCTCCAAAGCCTCCACATCCTTCTGGTAGCGTGGTGACCAGAATTGAACACTTTGTGTAAGTCAGAATCCATTTTGTCTAAGCCCATTTTGATGTCTCCTTTAGGTTTCAGGCTCAGCAGAGAAAACACACATACACAACGTAACATGACATGCTTTAATAGGAAGTGAATTTGGTTTGAAGAATTATTTTCCTTTTTTGGATCAAAGCTCCAAATAATTATCACTGCTATTTTACCAGAAAAAGTCAATATGACCAAATTGCCCAAGAAAACAGATACAATCTGGAGAGGAAATTTTCAAAATAAAAATAGCAATCACATCACATCTCCACCCAAACTGATTAGATTTTAATTGCTTCCTATTCCATCTCTAGAAAGATCTAAAAGGACTGGATTTTCCCCCAGTAATGTTGCTGAGAGTGAGAATGGCTCAGCAATCAGCCAGGACACAGCCTGCTAACTGACCACTTCCCGGCTCACGGTTCAAATAGATGAGGGCAGTTCTCAAGCTCTTCCCCATCAACTCTCAACCCAGCTTCCCCCAAATCCCCATAATCCTGAGGAAGATGTGGGCACTGTTAAAGCAAGTCAGAGATCATGAGGGTTCCTCAACGTGGAAATCCTCTTGCAGGCCTGCAAGTGAAGATACACACAAGTCCAATGGGATAGAGGGGCAACCTCTCTGCAGGTTTGAGATTGTCTGTGGTTGAGGCCTTTCCAGCATCTTCTCTTTTGATTTCAGATTCCTGCCTCTCCATTAATTTGCTTTTAACTAAATGCAACCAAAGGCCGAGGTGCAACAAAGAACCTGCAACCTGAAGAACAGATAGTGGGGAGACAGAGTTCAGGAGACTCAGCAACTTGCCAACAATCACCACGTACGCAGTTTCTTCAGTGCAATTAAAATCGATGGTTCGAGTACTCAGGGGCCACCTCACTGAGAGCCAGAAACAAAGACACACCCATCAGATACAGAGAGGCAGTCAATGGCCAATGGAGAGGAAACTACAAGTACCTCCTCAGCCAAAACACAACCTTTGATATGAATGTCCTCAACACCATCCTGCAGCATGCTACCCACAGGAGATAGACGAACAGATGTGTAGGCAGATTTTGGAAAGGTGTAAAAGTTACAGGGTTGTTGTGGTGGGAGATTTTAATTTCCCCTATATTGACAGGGAGTCACTTAGTGCTCAGGGCGTGGATGGGGCAGAGTTTGTAAGGAGCATCCAGGAGGGCTTCCTGAAACAGTTTGTAGATAGTCCAACCAGGGAAGGGGCCCATACTGGACGTGGTATTGGGGAATGAACCCGGCCAGGTGGTCGATGTTTCAGTAGGGGAGCAGTTCAGGAACAGTGACCACAATTCAGTCAGCGTTATGGTACTGATGGATAAAGATAAGTGTAGTCCTCAAGTTAAGGTGCTAAACTGGGGGAAGGCTAATCACAACAATATTAGGCAGGAACTGAAGAATGGAGATTGGGGGCAGATGTTTGAGGGCAAATCAACATCTGGCATGTGGAAGACGTTGGTGTAAGTTGATCGGGATTCAGGACTGGCACATTCCTGTAAGGATGAAGGATAAGTATGGCAAGTTTTGGGAACCTTGGATAATGAGAGATATTGTGAGCCTCGTCAAAGAGAAAAAGGAAGCTTTTGTCAAAGCTAGGAGGCTGGGAACACAGGAAGCAAGTGTGGAATACAAGGAAAGTAGAAAAGAACTTAAGCAAGGAAGGAGGAGAGCTAAAAGTGGCCACAAAAACTCATTGGCCAGCACAATTAAAGAAAATCCCAAGGTGTCTCATACAAATATAAAGAGCAAGAGGGTAGCCAGGGAGAGAGTTGACCCACTCAAGGACAAGGGAGGGAGGGAATCTATGTGTGGAGCCAGAGGAAACGGGCGAGGTATTAAATGAATACTTTGCATCAGTATTCACCAAAGAGAAGGACTTGGTGGATGATGAGTTTGGGGAAGGGTGTGTAGACAGTTTGAGTCTTGTCAAGATAAAAAAGGTGGCGGTATCGGAGTTCTTAAGAAACATTAACACCTGATTAAAGGGGCAGTGCTCTGAAAGCTTGTGGCTTGTGCTACCAAATAAACCTGTTGGACTTTAACCTGGTGTTGAGACTTTGTACTGTGCTTATTCCAGTCCAATGCCGGCATCTCCACGTTATAAAGGAAGTCCCAGAGGATTGGAGAATAGCCAATGTTCCTTTGTTTAAGATCAGGAGCAAGGATAATCCAGATAATTAGAGGTCGGTGAGCTTACATCAGTGGTAGGGAAATTATTGAGAGCATTCTTCGAGACAGGATTTATTCCCACTTGGAAATAAGTGGATGTATTAGTGAGAGTAAACATGGTTATGTGAAGGGGAGATCGTGTCTCACAAACTTGATCGAGTTTTCTAAGGAAGTGACGAAGATGATTGATGACGGTAGAGTAGAGGATGTTGTCTACATGGACTTCAGTAAGGCCTTTGACAAAGTACAGAAGGTGAAGTTGCATGGGATCAGAGGTGAACTAGCAAGGTGGACACAAAACTGGCTCAGTCAAAGACGACAGAGGGTAGCAGTGGAAGGGTGTGTTTCTGAATGGAGGGCTGTGACAAGTGGTGTTCCTCAGGGATCAGTGCTGGGGCCTTTGCACTTTGAATTATATATAAATGATTTGGAGGAAAATGTAACTGGATTGATTAGTAAGTTTGCAGATGACACAAAGGTTGGTGGATTTGCAGATAGCGATGAGGACCATCAGAGGATACAGCAGGATATAGATCAGTTGGAGACTTGGGCGGAGAGATGGCAGATGGAGTTTAATCCAGACAAATGTGAGGTAATGCATTTTGGAAGGTCTAATACAGATAGGAAATATACAGTAAATGGCAGAACCCTTAAGAGTATTGATAGGCAAAGGGATCTGGGTGCATAGGTTGACAGGTCACTGAAAGTGGCAACACAGGTACAGAAGGTAGTCAAGGTGGCATACGGCATGCTTGCCTTCATCGGCCAGGGCACTGAGTTTAAAAATTGGCAAGTCATGTGGCAGCTTTATAGAACCTCAGTTAAAGTTTATTTATTAGTCTCAAGTAAGGCTTACATTAACACTGCAATGAAATTACTGTAAAATTCCCCTAGTCCCACATTCTGTCGCCTGTTCAGGCCAACATACCTAACGAGCACATCTTTCAAACTGTGGGAGGAAACCGGAGCACCCTGAGGAAATCCAAGCAGACACAGGGAGGACATGGAAACTCCACACAGTCATCGAACCCAGGTCCCTTGCGCTGTGAGGCAGCAGTGCTAACCACTGTGCCACCATGTTACACTTGCAATACAGTGTTCAATTCTGGTCGCCACACTACCAGAAGGATGTGGAGGCTTTGGAGAGGGTACAGAAAAGATTTACCAGGATGTTGCCTGGTATGGAGGGCATTAGGAGACGTTGGAGAAGCTTGGTTTGTTCTCACTGGAGCGACGGAGGTTGAGGGGAGACCTGATAGAAGTCTACAAGATTATGAGAGGCATGGACAGAGTGGATAGTCAGAAGCTTTTTCCCAGGGTGGAAGAGTCAATTACTAGGGGGCACAGGTTTAAGGTGCGAGGGGCAAGGTTTAAAGGAGATGTACGAGGCAAATTTTTTTTTTACAAAGGGTGGTGGATGCCTGGAACTTGGGGGAGGTAGTGGAAGCGGATACGATAGTGACTTTTAAGAGATATCTGGACAAATACATGAATAGGATGGGAATAGAGGGATATGGTCCCCGGAAGGGTAGGGGTTTTAGTTTATCTGGTCAGCATAGGCTTGGAGGACAGAAGGGCCTGTTCCTGTGCTGTAATTTTCTTCGTTCTTTATTCTTTATCTCAACACAACTCCAGCTCAATATGAAGTTGAATAAACCTTCCAACAGCTGTAAAACAGTATGGCTTCTGGCACACATGGGTTCCCCAATGAAATATTATTTACCAAACTTCGCTGGATTCCAAGGAAGTGCCGGAAGATTGGAAAACAGCTAATGTTACGCCGCTGTTTAAAAAAGGTAGCAGACAAAAGGCAGGTAATTATAGGCCGGTTAGTTTAACGTCTTTTGCTGGAAAAATGACTGACTCCATCAAAGAAGAAATAGTGAGGCATCTTGAGAAGAATTGTTTGATAGAGCAGACGCAGCATGGATTTCTTAAGGGGAAGTCGTGTCTGACAAATTTATTGGAATTCTATGAGGATGTGACTAGTGCAGTAGACAGAGGGGAACCGGTGGATGTGGTGTTTCTCGATTTCCAAAAAGCGTTTGATAAGATGCTGCACAAAAGGTTGCTTCAGAAGGTCAGGGAGCATGGAGTTGGGGGTAAGGTGTTAGCGTGGATAGAGGGTTGGTTGTCTAATAGGAGGCAGAGAGTTGGCATCAATGGGTGCTATTCTGATTGGCGGTTGGTGACTAGTGGAGTGCCGCAGGGATCGGTGCTGGGGCCTCAACTATTTACTATTTATATAGATGATCTGGAGGAGGGGGCTGAGTGTAGGGTGTCGAAATTTGCTGATGACACGAAGATGAGTGGAAAAACAAATTGCGTGGAGGGTGTGGAAAGTCTGCAGAGGGATCTGGATAGGCTGAGCGAGTGGGCAAGGACCTGGCAGATGGAGTATAATGTTAGCAAGTGTGAGGTTATCCACTTTGGCAGGAATAATTGTAGGAGGGATTACTATTTAAAGGGCGAAAAGCTGCAGCATGGTACGGTGCAGAGGGACCTGGGGGTCCTTGTGCATGAGTCGCAAAAACCCAGTCTGCAGGTGATCAAGAAGGCGAATGGGATGCTGGCCTTTATAGCGAGGGGGATAGAATATAAAAGTAGGGAGGTCTTGCTGCAACTGTACAGGGCATTGGTGAGGCCGCAGCTGGAGTACTGTGTGCAGTTTTGATCACCGCACTTGCGGAAGGATATTTTGGCCTTGGAGGGAGTGCAGAGGAGGTTCACTAGGCTGATACCAGAGATGAGGTGGTTGGACTATGAAGAGAGGCTAAATAGACTGGGTCTGTACTCGTTGGAGTTTAGAAGGATGAGGGGGGATCTTATAGAGACGTATAAGATAATGAAGGGGATGGATAGCGTAGAGGTAGAGAGATTCTTCCCGCTCAGAAAGGACAGCAGGACTAGAGGGCACAGCCTCAAGATAACTCGCTGGGGTCTTTTAAAAGACTTCTGGATGAGTATATGGGATTTAGTGGGATTGGGAGTTATAGATAGGTCTATGGATTGGTAGGTGTTGATGTGATCGGTGCAACTCGTGGGCCGAAGGGCCTGTTTGTGCCGTAGTGTTCTATGTTCTACAGTACTCTCGGTGTGACCTCACCAAGGCCCTGTATAATTGTAACAACACATCCCTGCTCCCGTACTCAAAACCTCTCACAATGAAGGCCAACATACCATTTACCTTCTTTACCACCTGCTGCACCTGCATACTTACCTTCAGATGTGGCACATCCTCCTCAAATTCAGCTGCCCTCAGAAATTTGTCACCATTCTCGCCTGCTTGGCACTGACATGCAAACTGTCCCCACCACAGATCCAGTACAAGTGCAAACTGGAGTCAAACAGTGCAACATCATTGCACCAACGTTCTTCCCCATCATCCTCGAAGCTGCTCATTGGAGTGGAGCTAACTGAGCGGGCAAGCAGGAAACTATTCAATCTCCCCAACCTCAGTCATCGAGCTGCAGTACACAGATAATGCCTATGTGCACATACTCATAGGCCGAGCCACAAACCATCATCATGCATTCGCCGAGGCATACAAGAGGATGGGTCTCAGGCTAAACATCCAGAAAACAAACGTTTTCTACCAGTCCATTCCTACCACACAGTCTGCCCCTGCTCCACTGTGAACCCCTGGACAACACCGATCATTTCTCATTCCTCAGGAGCTTTCTGCGGGCAGATCAACAATCAAATCCAACATCAACTTCAGTGCATCAGTGTAATCCTCACACGCCTGAGGAACAGAGTGTTTCCCTCCTTGATCGGGGAGGCGATGGCGGAGTGATATTATCACAACTATCAATCCAAAAACTCAGCTGCAAAGTCTGAAGAAACGAAACCGGACAGACCACCTGGCATCAACCTAGACACCAGAAAAGACAATAGCAAAACAAACAGCCCTGTCCACGCTGCAAAGTCCTCCTTCCTAACATCTGGGGCTAGTGACAACATTGGGAGAGCTGTCTCACAGACCAGTCAAACAACAGCCATACATAGTCATTCTCACAGAATCATACCTTACAGATAACACCATCATTCCCATCCCTGGATATGTCCTGTCCCACCAGCAGGACAGATCCAGCACAGGTGGAGCACAGTGGTATACAGTCAGGATGGAGTTGTCCTGAAGGCCTTATCATTGACTCCGGAAGTCTCAGGGCTTCAGCTTAAACGTGGGAAAGGAAACCTCTTATTGGTTCCACATATTGTCCTCCTTCGACTGGTGATCAGTATTCCTCCATGTTGAGCAACACTTGGAGGAAGCACTGAGGTTTGCAAGGACACAGAATGTGCTCTGGATGGGGGATTTTAATGTCCACCACCAAGAGTGACTGGGCAGCAGCTCTACCGATCAAGCTGGTCAGGGCTTGAAGAATATAATTGCTACTCTGGGTCTGCAGCAGGTGGTGAAGGAACCAACAAGTGGAAGTAACATAATTACAAGACCCTTGTCAGGCCCCACTTGGAGTACTGTGTGCAGTTCTGGTCGCCTCACTACAGGAAGGATGTGGAAGCCATTGAGAGGGTGCAGAGGAGATTTACAAGGATGTTGCCTGGATTGGGAGGCATGCCTTATGAAGATAGGTTGAGGGAGCTGGGACTCTTCTCCCTGGAGAGACGAAAGATGAGAGACAACCTGATAGAGGTTTATAAAATGTTGAGAGGAATAGATAGGGTGGATTCTCGGAGGCTATTTCCCCAGGCTGAAATGGTCACTACGAGAGGACACAGGTTTAAGGTGCTGGGGAGCAGGTACAGAGGAGATGTCAGGGGTAAGTTTTTCACTCAGAGGGTGGTGAGTGAGTGGAATCGGCTGCCGTCGGTGGTGGTAGAGACGAACTCGCTGGGGTCTTTTAAAAGATTCTGGATGAGTACATGGGGTTTAATGGGATTGGGAGTTACAGATAGTTCTATGGCTTAGTAGGTATGGATATGATCGGCGCAACTTGTGGGCCGAAGGGCCTGTTTGTGCTGTAGTGTTCTATGTATGTTCTAACCTCATCCTTACCGATCTGCCAGCTGCAGATGCATCTGTCCGCTGCAGATGCATCTGTCCATGGCAGTATCGTAAGAGTGACTTCCGCACAGTCCTTGCAGAGACAAAGTCCCATCTTCCCACTGAGAATCACGTCCATCGTGTTGTGTAGCACTATCACCGTGCTAAATGGGACAGACTTCAAACTGATCTAGCAACTCCAGACTGGGTGTCTATAAGGTGCTGTGAGCCATCATCAGCCCCGGGGCTGTATTCCAGCACAATCTGCAACCCCATGGCCCGGAATATCCCCCACTCAAACATTACCAACAAGCCAGGGGATCAACCCTGGATCAATGGAGGAGGCAGGAGGGCACGTCAAGAGCAGCATCAGGCATACCAAAAAATGAGGTGTCCACCTGGTGAAGCTACAACACAGGAATACTTGCAGCTAAACGGCATAAACAGCAAATGACAGACAGAGCGAAGGGTCCCACAATCAAAGGATCAGATCCAAGCTCTGCCACATCGAACTGTGAAAGGTGATGGACAATTAAACAACTCACTGCAGGAGGAAACTCCACAAATATCCCCATCCTCAATGACAGAGGAGCCCAGCACGTCAGTGTAAAAGATAAGGCTGAAGTATTCACAGCAATCTTCAGCCAGAAGTACCGAGCGGATAATCCATCTCCGCATCCTCCAGTGGTCCTCAACATCTCAGATACCAGTCTCCAGGCAATTCCATTCGCTCCCCGTGATATCAAGAAACAGTTGGACGCACTGGATGCTGCAAAGGGAATGGGTCCTGATAACATTCCGGCAATAGCACTGAAGACTTGTGTTCCAGAACTTGCTGCTCCCCTAGCCAAGCTCTTCCAGCACAGTTACAACACTGGCATCTATCCAACAATGTGGAAGATTGCCCAGGTATGTCCTGTACACAAAAAACAGGACAAATCCAACCCAGCCAATTACTGCCCAATCAGTCTACTCTCGATCATCAGTAAAGTGATGGAAGGGGTCATCGACAGCGCGATCCAGCAGGACCTGCTCAGCAATAACCCGCTCAGTGACGCCCAGTTTGGGTTTCTCCAGGGTCACTCAGCTCCTGACCTCATCACAGCCTTGGTTCAAACATGGACAAAAGAGCTGAACTCCAGAGATGAGGCGAGAGTGACAGCCTTTGATATCAAGGATGCATTTGACAGAGTGTGGCATCAAGGAGCCCCAGCAAAACTGGAATCAATGGGATCGGGGGCAAATACTCTGCTGGATGGAGTCATACCTGGTACATAGGAAGATGGTTGTGGCTGTGGAGGGTCAGTCATCTCAGCTTCAGGACATCTCTGCAGGAGTCCCTCAGGATAGTGTCCTAGGCTCAACAATCTTCAGCTGCCTCATCAATGACCTTCCCTCCATCGTAAGGTCAGAGTGCAGATATTCGCAGATGATTACACAATGTTCAGCACCATTCCCCACTCCTCAGATACTGAAGCAGATGTTGGATGCATCCCAGGACCGGATGGAATGCATCCAAGGGTTCTGAAAGAAATGGTGGAGGTGATAGTGGATGCCTTGGTGATTATTTTCCAAATGTCGCTGGATTCCGGGGAAGTGCCGGAAGATTGGAAAACGGCTAATGTTACGCCGTTGTTTAAGAAGGGTGGCAGGCAAAAGGCAGGGAATTATAGGCCGGTTAGTTTAACATCTGTTGTAGGTAAAATGTTAGAATCCGTGATAAAGGAGAAAATAGCAAGGCATCTTGAGGAGAATTGTTTGATAGAGCAGACGCAGCACGGTTTCGTTAAGGGGAAGTCGTGTCTGACGAATTTATTGGAGTTCTATGAGGATGTGTCTAGGGCGGTGGATAGAGGAGAGCCAGTGGACGTGGTCTTTCTTGATTTTCAGAAGGCATTTGATAAGGTGCCGCACAAGAGGTTATTACAGAAGGTCGGGGGCATGGAGTTGGGGGTAGGGTGTTAACGTGGATAGGGGATTGGCTGTCAAATAGGAGGCAGAGTGGGGGGGGTCAATGGGTGCTATTCGGATTGGCTGTTGGTGACTAGTGGAGTGCCCCAGGGGTCGGTGCTGGGGCCTCAGCTATTCACCATTTATATAGATGATCTGGAGGAGGGAACCGAGCGTATGGTGTCCAAATTTGCTGATGACACCTCGATTGGTGGAACGGCAAATTGTGCGGAGGGTGTGGAAAGTCTGCAGAAGGATCTAGATAGGCTGGGCGAATGGGCCAGGAACTGGCAAATGGAATTTAATGTTGGCAAGTGTGAAGTTGTCCACTTTGGTAGGAATAATGGTAGGAAGGACTATTACTTACATGGCGAAAAACTGCAGCATGCGACGGTGCAGAGGGACCTCGGGGTCCTTGTGCATGAGTTGCAAAAACCCAGCCTGCAGGTGCAGCAGGTGGTCAGGAAGGCAAATGGGATGCTGGCCTTCATAGCGAGGGGGATTGAATATAAAAGTAGGGAGGTCTACTTGAGAAGGTGACCAAAGAGGTGGATGGGGGCAAGGCAGTTGACGTGGTATACATGGATTTTAGTAAGGCGTTCGATAAGGTTCACCATGGTAGGCTTCTGCAGAAAATGCAGATGTATGGGATTGTGGGTAATCTAGGAAGTTGGATCAGGAATTGGCTATCAGATAGGAGACAGAGGGTGGTGGTGGATGGTAAATATTCATCATGGAGTACAGTTACGAGTGGTGTGCCTCAGGGATCTGTTTTGGGGCCACTGTTGTTTGTAATTTTTATTAATGATCTGGATGAGGGTATAGTTGGGTGGATTAGTAAATTTGCTGATGACACCAAAGTTGGAGGTGTGGTAGATTGTGAGGAAGGGTGTCATAGTCTGCAGGGAGACTTAGATAGGTTGCAGAGCTGGGCCGAGAGGTGGCGGATGGAATTTAATGCGGAGAAGTGTGAGGTAATTCACTTTGGTAGGAGCAACAGATGTGTTGAGTATAGGGCTAACGGGAGGACTTTGAATAGTGTGGATGAACAGAGGGATCTAGGTGTATGTGTACATAGATCCCTGAAAGTTGGGAATCAAGTAGATAAGGTTGTTAAGAAGGCGTACGGTGTCTTGGCGTTTATTGGTAGGGGGATTGAATTTAGGAGTCGCAGTGTAATGTTGCAACTGTACACTACTCTAGTGCGGCCGCACTTGGAGTACTGTGTGCAGTTCTGGTCCCCGCATTACAAGAAGGATGTGGAGGCGTTGGAGAGGGTGCAGAGGAGGTTTACTAGGATGTTGCCTGGTATGGTGGGGAGGTCCTATGAGGAGAGACTGAGGGATTTAGGGTTGTTTTCGTTGGAAAGAAGGCGGCTAAGAGGGGATCTTATTGAAACATATAAGATGATTAGAGGTTTAGATAGGGTGGATAGTGATAGCCTTTTTCCTCGGATGGAGAAAGCTAGCACGAGGGGGCATGGCTTTAAATTAAGGGGGGGTAGCTACAGGACGGATGTCAGGGGTAGGTTCTTTACCCAGCGGGTGGTGAGGGATTGGAATGCCCTGCCTGCTGCAGTTGTAAATGCGTCTAGTTTGGGGGCGTTTAAGAGATCTCTGGATAGGTTTATGGACGAAAAGGGATTGGTATAGGCTAGTGGGTCATTGTTTTTGTAACTGGTCGGCGCAACATCGTGGGCCGAAGGGCCTGTTCTGCGCTGTAATGTTCTATGTTCTATGTTCTATGTCTTGCTGCAACTGTACAGGGCACTGGTGAAGCCGCAGCTGGAGTACTGTGTGCTGTTTTGGTCGCCGCACTTACGCAAGGATATTTTGGCCTTGGAGGGAGTGCAGAGGAGGTTTACTAGGCTGATACCGGAGTTGAGGGGGTTGAACTATGAGGAGAGGCTGAATAAACTAGGCTTGTACTTGTTAAGAGTTTAGAAGAATGAGGGGAGATCTCATTGAGACATATAAGATGATGAATGGAATGGATAGGATAGAGGTGGAGTGGCTCTTCCCACTCAGAAAGGACAGTAGGACTAGAGGGCACAGCCTCAAGATAAAGGGGGGGCGGTTTAGAATGGAGTTGAGGAGGAACTTCTTCACTCAAGGGGTGGTGAATCTCTGGAATTCTCTGCCCATTGAAGTGGTGGAGGCTGCCTCGCTAAATATATTTAAGATGCGGGTTGATAGGTTTTTGATAGGCAAGGGGATTAAGAGTTATGGGGAGAGGGCGGGAAGGTGGAACTGAGACACGACAGATCAGCCATGATCTTATTGAATGGCGGGGCAGGCTCAAAGGGCTAGATGGACTACTCCTGCTCCTATTTATGTTCTTATGTGTTCAAATACAACAAGATCTGGACAATATCCAGGTTTGGGCTGACAAGTGGCAAGTGCCACACAAATGCCAGGTAATGACCATCACCAATAAGAGACACTCTAACCACCCCTTGACATTCAGTGGTGTTACCATCACTGAATCCCCCACTGTCAACATCCTGGGGTTACCACTGACCAGAAATTTAACTGGACTCACCAGATAAACACTGGCTACAACAGCAGGTCAGAGGCTAGGAATACTGCAGTGAGTAACTCACCTCTTGACTACCCAAAACCTGTCCACCATCTACAAGGCTCAAGTCAGGAGTGTGATGGAATACTAAAAGAGTTGAGTCGATGGTTAAAAAGAAAAAGGAGGCTTATGTTCGGATGAGATTTGAGGGCTCAGGTAGTGCACTAGAAAGCTTTAGATTGGCTAGGAGGGAGTTGAAGAGTGAGTTAAGAAGGGCTAAAAGAGGACATGAGAAGACTTTGGCTGATAGGATTAAGGAGAATCCTAAGGCGTTCTATAGGTATGTCAAGAACAGAAGGTTGGTCAGGGCAAGATTAGGGCCAGTTACAGACAGCAGAGGGAAGTTGTGTGTGGAACTGGAGGAGATTGGAGAAGCATTGAACCAATATTTCTCTTCGGTGTTCACGCAGGGGGACATGAATATAGCTGAGGAGGACACTGGGTTGCAGGGGTGTAAAATAGACAGTATTACGGTTGATAAGGGGGATGTGCTGGATATTCTTGAGGGGCTGAAAATAGATAAGTCCCCTGGTCCGGATGGGATCTACCCTAGGATTCTCTGGGAGGCTAGAGAGGTGATTGCAGAGCCTCTGGCTCTGATCTTCAGGTTGTCATTGGTCTCTGGTGTAGTCCCGGAGGATTGGAGGATAGCGAATGTTGTCCCATTGTTTAAGAAGGGGAACAGAGACTTTGCTGGGAATTATAGACCGGTGAGTCTTACTTCTGTTGTGGGCAAGGTGTTAGAAAAAGTTATTAGGGATAGGATTTATAGTTATTTGGAGTGTAATGAATTGATTAGAAATAGTCAGCATGGTTTTGTAGCGGGTAGGTCGTGCCTTACTAACCTTTTTGAGTTTTTTGAGAAGGTGACCAAAGAGGTGGATGGGGGCAAGGCAGTTGACGTGGTATATATGGATTTTAGTAAGGCGTTCGATAAGGTTCACCATGGTAGGCTTCTGCAGAAAATGCAGATGTATGGGATTGTGGGTAATCTAGGAAGTTGGATCAGGAATTGGCTATCAGATAGGAGACAGAGGGTGGTGGTTGATGGTAAATATTCATCATGGAGTTCGGTTACGAGTGGTGTGCCTCAGGGATCTGTTTTGGGGCCACTGTTGTTTGTAATCTTTATTAATGATCTGGATGAGGGTATAGTTGGGTGGATTAGTAAATTTGCTGATGACACCAAAGTCGGAGGTGTGGTAGATAGTGAGGAAGGGTGTCATAGTCTGCAGGGAGACTTAGACAGGTTGCAGAGCTGGGCCGAGAGGTGGCGGATGGAGTTTAATGCGGAGAAGTCTGAGGTAATTCACTTTGGTAGGAGCAACAGATGTGTCGAGTATAGGGCTAACGGGAGGACTTTGAATAGTGTGGATGAACAGAGGGATCTAGGTGTATGTGTACATAGATCCCTGAAAGTTGGGAATCAAGTAGATAAGGTTGTTAAGAAGGCGTACAGTGTCTTGGCGTTTATTGGTAGGGGGATTGAATTTAGGAGTCGCAGCGTCATGTTGCAACTGTACACTACTCTGGTGCGGCCGCACTTGGAGTACTGTGTGCAGTTCTGGTCCCCACATTACAAGAAGGATGTGAAGGCTTTGGAGAGGGTGCAGAGGAGGTTTACTAGGATGTTGCCTGGTATGGTGGGGAGGTCCTATGAGGAGAGACTGAGGGATTTAGGGTTGTTTTCGTTGGAAAGAAGGCGGCTAACAGGGGATCTTATTGAAACATATAAGATGATTAGAGGTTTAGATAGGGTGGACAGTGATAGCCTTTTTCCTCGGATGGAGAAAGCTAGCACGAGGGGGCACGGCTTTAAATTAAGGGGGGGTAGCTACAGGACAGATGTCAGGGGTAGGTTCTTTACCCAGAGGGTGGTGAGGGATTGGAATGCCCTGCCTGCTGCAGTTGTAAATGCGCCTAGTTTGGGGGCGTTTAAGAGATCTATGGATAGGTTTATGGATGAAAAGGGATTGGTATAGGCTAGTGGGTCATTGTTTTTTTAACTGGTCGGCGCAACATCGTGGGCCAAAGGGCCTGTTCTGCGCTGTAATGTTCTATGTTCTATGTACCATCTACAAGATTCACTGCAGTAATTCACCAAAGATCCTTAGACAGCACCTTCCAAACCCACAACCATTTCCATCTAGAAGGACAAGGGCAGCGGGTAAATGGGAACATCACACCTGTAAGTTCCCCTCCAAGTCACTTAGCATCCTGACTTGGAAATATATCGCCATTCCATCGCAGTCGCTGGGTCAAAATCTTGGAATTCCCTCCCTAACAGCATTGTGGGTCAACCCAGAGCACATGGACTGCAGCGATTCAAGAAGGCAGCTCACCACCACCTTCTCAAGGGTAACTAGGGATGGGCAATAAATGCTGGCTAGTTAAGCCCATGTCCCATGAATGAATAATAAAAAAAATCCCTTCAGCCCCAAGAGGTATATTTAATTTCTTCTTGAAATCAGACAACGTTTTGGTCTGAACTACTTTCTGTGGGAGTGAATTCCACACATTCACCATCCTCGGGGTGAAGAAATCTCTCCTCACCTCAGTTCTAAAAGGTTTACCCCTTATCCTCAAACTATGACCCCTAGTTCTGGACTCTCCCCACCATCAGGAACATTCTTTTTGAATCTATCCTGTCTTAACACTTAGAATTTTGTAAGTTTCTATGTGATCCCCTCTCACTCTTCCAAACTCCAGTAAATATAGAACCATAGAAACGCTACACTGCAGAAAGAGTCTGCACTGACCACAATCCCACCCAGGCCCTACTCCCATATCCCTATATATTTTACCTGTTAATCCCTCTAACCTATGCATCACAGGACACTAAGTGGTAATTTTAACATGGCCAATCAACCTAACCCGCACATCTTTGGACTGTGGGAGGAAACCGGGGCACCTGGGAGGAAACTCACACAGACACGAGGAGAATGTGCAAAATCCACACAGACAGTGACCCAAACCGGGAATCGAACCCAGGTCCCCGGAGCTGTGAAGCAGCAGCGCTAACCACAGTGCCACTGTGCCGCCCCAAATATAATCCTAGCTGACTTAGTCTATTCTCATAACACAGACCTGCCATCCCAGGAATCCGTCTGGTAAATCTTCGCCGCACTCCCTCTATAGCAAGGGCATCCTTCCTCAGATAAGGATATGGAAGTTGCTCACAGTATTCCAGGTGTGGCCTCACCAACGCCCTGTACAATTGCAGCAAAACATCCCTATCTCTATACTCAAACCCTCTCACTATGAACATAAGAACATAAGAAATAGGAGCAGGAGTAGGCCAACTAGCCCTTCGAGCCTGCCCCGCCATTCAATAAGATCATGGCTGGTCTGTCGTGGCTCAGTTCCACATTCCCGCCCTCTCCCCATAACCCTTAATCCCCTCTCTCATCAAAAACCCATCAACCCGCGTCTTAAAAATATTTAGCGAGGCAGCCTCCACCACTTCAACGGGCAGAGAATTCCAGAGATTCACCACCCTTTGAGTGAAGAAGTTCTTCCTCAACTCTGTTCTAAACCGCCCCCCCTTTATCTTGAGGCTGTGCCCCCTAGTCCTACTATCCTTTCTGAGCGGGAAGAGCCTCTCCACCTCTATCCTATCCATCCCATTCATCATCTTATACGTCTCAATGGGATCTCGCCTCATTCTTCTAAACTCTAACGAGTACAAGCCTAATCTATTCAGCCTCTCCTCATAGCTCAACCCCCTCAACTCCGGCATCAGCCTAGTAAACCTCCTCTGCACTCCCTCCAAGGCTAAAATATCCTTGTGTAAGTACGGCGCCCAAAACTGCACACAGTACTCCAGCTGCAGCCTCACCAATGCCCTACACAGCCGCAGGGCATTGGTGAACATACCGTTTACCTTCTTTACTGCCTGCTGTACCTGCGCGCTTACTCTCAGCGACTGATACACGAGGACACCAAGGTCACATTGAGTATCCACCTCTCTCAATTTACACCCATTCCAGTAATAATCTATCTTCCTATTATTGCTCCCAAAGTGGATAACCTCACATTTATCCACATTATGCTGCATCTGCCATGCAGATACCCACACACTCAGCCTGTCCAAATCACACTGAAACATCTCTGCATCCTCCTCACAGCTCACCCTCCCACCCAACTTTGTATCATCTGTAAATTTGGAGATAATAGTCAGTTCCCTCTTCCAAATCATTCATATATAATGTCAACAATTGGGGTCTGAGCATAGATCCCTGCGGAACCCCACTAGTCACTGACTGTCAATCAGAAAAAGGCCCATTTATGCTAACTCTTTGCTTCCTATCTGCTAATCAGCTTTCTATCCATCTCAAGACATTACCTGCAATCCCATGTGCTTTAACTTTACATTGCAGTCACATCTCACTGCATTAAATTTTATCCATTACATGGTTCCTTCTTCTCCGATCCTTACTTTCCTGAATTCTGCTACCATCCTGCTGCTGGCAGTGGTGGTGGAGGCAGATTCGATAGGTCTTTTAAGAGACTCCTGGATGAGTACATGGGACTTAGTAAGATGGAGGGTTATAGGTAAGCCTAGTAAGTAAGGATATGTTTGGTGCAACTTGTGGGCCGAAGGGCTTGTTTGCGCTGTAGTTTTTCTGTGTTCTCTCCACCTCACTGTGGCCTGTAGCGATTCAAGAAGGCAGCTCACCACCGTCTCAAGGGCAACTAGGGATGGGCAATAAATACTAGCCAGCCACTGACACCCACATTCTGTGAATAAATTTTTAAAAACTGTTTATGGCACAGCCAAGCTTTGTGTTAATGCACATTTTGCAATGATGCTCAGGTGATTGATATACATCAAAAGAAGCAGTGGTGGCAATCCGTGGGGGAACATCACTGCATACACTTCCCTTCAGTCTGATAAACAACTGTTCACTAGTCTCTCAGCTAATTTTGTGTCAATGCACTTACTGCCACTCTAATTCCATGAGCTTCAATCTGCAAATCAAAGTGTTATTTTATCAAATGCCACCTGAAAATTCACACACAAATCCAGCACACTGCCTTTATTACCTCACTGTTACTTTATCAAAGAATTCAATCTCATTAGTCAAACATGACAGATTGGATTTGGTGAAGGATCAAAGTCCTGACGAATGGCAGATGGAGTTTAATTTAGATGAATGTGAGGTGATATATTTTGGCAGGTTGAACCAGGGCAGGACTTACTCAGTTAATGGTAGGGCACTGGGGAGAGTTACCAAACAAAGAGATCTAGGGGTACAGGTTCATTGCTCCTTGAAAGTGGAGTCACAGGTGGAGAGTGGTGAAAAAGGCATGCAGCATGCTTGGTTTCATCGGTCAGAACATTGAATACAGGAGTTGGGATGTCTTGTTGAAGTTGTACAAGACAATAGTAAGGCCACACTTGGAATACTGTGTGCAATTCTGGTCACCCTATTATAGAAAGGATAGTATTAAACTAGAAAAAGTGCAGAAGAGATTTACTTGGGATGCTACTGAGACTTGATGGTTTAAGTTATAAGGAGAGGCTGGATAGACTGGGACTTTTTCCTCTGGAGTGTAGAAGGCTGAGGGGTGATGTTATAGAGGTCTATAAAATAATGAGGGGCACAGATCAGCTAGATGGAGTCTAAAACTAGAGAGCATAGGTTTAAGGTGAGAGGGGAGAGATACAAAGTGTACAGAGGGACAATTTTTTCACACAGAGGGTGGTGAGTGTCTGGAACAAGCTGCCAGAGATAGCAGTAGATGTGGGTACAATTCTGTCTTTTAAAACGCATTTAGACAGTTACACAAGTAAGATAGGCATAGAGGGATATGGGCCAAATGTAGGCAGTTGGGACTAGGTTTGCAGTTTAAAAAAAAGAGCAGCATGGACAAGTTGGGCCCAAAGGCCTGTTTCTATGTTGTAAGCCTCTGCGATTCTATTACTCTACTTGGCCCATGTCTTGCATGCCTTGGCATCATAAGTGCACATTGAAATACTTCTTACCTCGGGATTGTGCTTTTGGTGCAGGAATTACTGTTCTCACTGGTGGTGGGGGTTTGACCAAAGTACTCTGCGCTGATGCTGGTGATGCAGATCTGGAAGGGTCAGAAGAATTGACAGGGAGATTCTGCATCAGCGCATTGACTGGTGGTTCTGCCGATGAATCTATTTGATAAATGTAAGAGCCACCATCACCAATATTGACCCCTGTGGAGGTAAAGGGAACAGTGAGCAGACAATCCGAACAAATTTACTTCAATTAAATTCCACCTTTAACATTTTTACCACCGCTTTATTTCACTGTCAAAAAAAAACTAGTTCAAAAGATTCACAGAGGTTGGACATATAAGATTGCCTTGTACCATTGAGCAGAACAAGTTTGTAGATAACACCTTTAATATGAAAAAATGTCCCACGTTGCTTCAGAGGAGCATTCAAACAAACTGTGACTTCAAGCCACAAAGGAGACACTAGGCCTGATGATCAAAAGCTTTACCATGAAGAGGAGACAAAGAAGGGTTGGGATGGAAATCCAGAGTTTGGGACTGAGACAATCGAAGGCATGACCCCCAAGAAGATGCAGGTTAGGTGGACTGGCCACGCTAAATTGCCTCTTAATGTTAGGGAGACTAGTTGGGGTATATGCATGGGGTTATGGGGATAGGGCCTGGGTGGGATTGTGGTCGGTGCAGACTCGATGGGCTGAAGGGCTTCATTATAGAGTTATAGAAATATAGAATTATATGATTCTATAACTAACTTTCAATTTTCGTTTTCCAAAAGTTAGATACAGAAGTTTTTAAGTTTGTTTATTAGTGTCACAAGTAGGCTTATATTAACAATGCAATGAAGTTACTGTTGACGACAATCACCAGGCAAGACTGTTCTCTTCCTGTTGGCGAACACTTCAGTGGTCACGGGCATTCGGCCTCTGACCTTCGGGTAAGCATTCTCCAAGGCAGCCTTCACGACACACGACAGCGC
Source organism: Carcharhinus amblyrhynchos (assembly GCF_965287045.1). Taxonomy (NCBI): domain Eukaryota; kingdom Metazoa; phylum Chordata; class Chondrichthyes; order Carcharhiniformes; family Carcharhinidae; genus Carcharhinus; species Carcharhinus amblyrhynchos. Next base: position 906,546 of record NW_027649798.1, read on the forward strand.
AGAGTCGCTGAGCAGAGACTGATAGCCAAGTTCCGCACACATGAGGATGGCCTCAACCGGGATCTTGGGTTCATATCACACTATCTGTAACCCCCGTGACTTGCCTGGGCTTGCAAAATCTCACTAACTGTCTTGTCTGGAGACAATACACATCTCTTTAACTTACACTTAATGCTATCTCCACTCACATTGTCTGCACCTTTAAGACTTGATTAGCTGTAAAGACTCACATTCTAATCAGTATTCTGTAAACTGTGTGCGCCTTTACATGCCCTGTTTATGATCAGGACTCCCCACTCACCTGACGAAGGGGCAAACCCCGAAAGCTAGCAGTGTTTACTACCAAACAAACCTGTTGGACTTTAACCTGGTGTCATGAGACTTCCAACTAGGGATGCACAGTTAGAAGTCTCAGTCTTCACCGAGGAGGACACGAACAGTTTGCCGGATATTAAAGATAGAAGGATGGTAGGAGTTGAGGGCCTGAATGTGATTACTGTCACTAGAGAGATATTGCTTGATAGACTAGTGGGACTGAAGGTGGACAAGTCCCCAGGACTGGATGGAATGCATCCCAGGGTTCTGAAGGAAATGGCAGAGGTGATAGTGGACGCCTTAGTGATTATTTACCAAACTTCGCTGGATCCCAAGGAAGTACTGGAAGATTGGAAAACAGCTAATGTTATGCCGCTGTTTAAAAAAGGTAGCAGGCAAAAGGCAGGTAATTATAGGCCAGTTAGTTTAACGTCTGTTGTTGGAAAAATGCTTGAATCCGTCATCAAAGAAGAAATAGCGAGGCACCAAGAGAAGAATTGTTTGATAGAGCAGACACAGCACGGACTCGTTACGGGGAAGTCGTGTTTGACAAATTTATTGGAATTCTACGAAGATGTGACTAGTGCGGTGGATAGAGGGGAACTGGTGGATGTGGTGTTTCTCGATTTTCAAAAGGCGTTTGATAAGGTGCCGCACAAAAGGTTGCTTCAGGAGGTTAGGGGGCATGGAGTTGGGGGTAAGGTGTTAGCGTGGATAGAGGATTGGTTGTCTAATAGGAGGCAGAGAGTTGGTATCAATGGGTGTTATTCTGAATGGCGGTTGGTAACGAGTGGAGTGCCGCAGGGATCGGTGCTGGGGCCTCAGCTATTTACCATTTATATAAATGATCTGGAGGAGGGGGCTGAGTGTAGGGTGTCGAAATTTGCTGATGACACAAAGATGAGTGGAAAAGCAAATTGTGCGGAGGGTGTGGAAAGTCTGCAGAGGGATCTAGATAGGCTGAGCGAGTGGGCGAGGACCTGGCAGATGGAGTATAATGTTAGCAAGTGTGAGGTTATCTGCTTTGGCAGAAATAATAGTAGGAGAGATTACTATTTAAAAGGCGAAAAGCTGCAGCATGCTACGGTGCAGAGGGACCTGGGGGTCCTTGTGCATGAGTCGCAAAAGCCCAGCCTGCAGGTAATCAAGAAGGCGAATGGGATGCTGGCCTTTACAGCGAGGGGGATAGAATATAAAAGCAGGAGGTCTTGCTGCAACTGTACAGGGCACTAGTGAGGCCGCAGCTGGAGTACTGTGTGCAGTTTTGGTCACCGTACTTGCGCAAGGATATTTTGACCTTGGAGGGAGTGCAGAGGAGGCTCACTAGGCTGATACCGGAGATGAGGGGGTTGGACTATGAAGAGACACTAAACAGACTGGGTCTGTACTCGTTGGAGTTTAGAAGGACGAGGGGGGGATCTTATAGAGACGTATAAGATAATTAAGGGGATGGATAGGGTAGAGGTGGAGAGATTCTTCCCGCTCAGAAAAGACAACAGGACTAGAGGGCACAGCCTCAAGATAAGGGGGAGGCAGTTTAGAATGGAGTTGAGGAGGAACTTCTTCGCTCAAAGGGTGGTGAATCTCTGGAATTCTCTGCCCGTTGATGTGGTGGAAGCTACCTCGCTAAATATATTTAAGACGCGGGTAGATAGGTTTTTGGTAGGCAAGGGAATTAAGGGTTATGGGGAGAAAGCGGGAATGTGGAACTGATCCACTTCAGATCAGCCATGATCTTATTGAATGGCGGGGCAGGCTCGAAGGGCTAGATGGCCCACTCCTGCTCCTATTTCTTATGTTATATTCTTAACAGATTTATTTGGTAGCACAAGCCACAAGCTTTTAGAGCGCTGCTCCTTCATGAGATGAGTGGGAGGTCTGTTCATAAACAGGGCATGTAAGGAAACAAGGAAAACCCTAAAGCTTTCTCTAGGTATGTCAGGAATAAAAGAATAACTAGGGTAAGATTAGGGCCAGTCAAGGTCAGTAGTGGGAAGTTGTGCGTGGACTCTGAAGAGTTAGGAGAGACGCTAAATTAATATTTTTCGTCAGTATTCACACAGGAAAAAGACAATGTTGTCGAGATACAGACTATTAGACTAGACGGGATTGAGCTTCATAAGGAGGAGGTGTTAGCAATTCCGGAAAGAATTAAAATAGATAAGTCCCCTGGGTCGGATGGGATTTATCCTAGGATTCTCTGAGAAGCTAGGGAGGAGATTTGATCTTTATGTCGTCATTGTCTGCAGGAATAGTGCCAGAAGACTTGAGGATAGCAAACGTTGTCCACTTGTTCAAGAAGGGGAGCAGAGACCATCCTGGGAATTATAGGCCGGTGAGCCTTACTTCTGTTGTGGGCAAAGTTTTGGAAAGGATTATAAGAGATAGGATTTATAATCATCTAGAAAGGAATAATTTGATTAGGGATAGTCAACAAGCTTTTGTGAAGGGTAGGTCATGCCTCACAAAGTTTGAGTTCTTTGAGAAGGTGACCAAAGAGATGGATGAGGGTAAAGCAGTTGACGTGGTGTACATGGATTTCAGTAAAGTGTTTGATAAGGTTCCCCATGGTAAGCTATTGCAGAAAATACAGAGGCATGGGATTGAGAGTGATTTAGCGGTTTGGATCAGAAATTGGCTAGCTGATAGAAGACAGAGGGTGGAGGTTGATGGGAAATGTTCATCCTGGAGTTCAGTTACTAGTGGTGTACCGCAAGGATCTGTTTTAGGGTCACTGCTGTTGTCATTTTTATAAGTGACCTAGATGAGGGCGTAGCAGGATGGGTTAGTAAATTTGCAGATGACACTAAAGTTGGCGGAGTTGTGGACAGTGTGGAAGGATGTTGCAGGTTACAGAGGGACATAGATAAGCTGCAGAACTGGGCTGAGAGGTGGCAAATGGAGTTTAATGCGGAAAAGTATGAAGTGATTCACTTTGGAAGGAGTAACAGGAATACAGGGTACTGGGCTAATGGTAAGATACTTGGTAGTGTGGATAAGCAGAGAGATCTCAGTGTCCATGCACATAGATCCCTGAAAGTTGGCACCCAGGTTGATAAGGTTGTTAAGAAGGCGTACGGTGTGTTAGCTTTTATTGGTAGAGGGATTGAATTTTGCAGCCGTGAGGTCATGTTGCAGCTGTACAAAACTCTGGTGCAGCTGCACTTGGAGTATTGCATACAACTCTGGTCGCCGCATTATAAGAAAGATATGGAGGCATTGGAAAGGGTGCAGAGGAGGTTTACCAGGATGTTGCCTGGTATGGTGGGAAGGTCTTATGAGGAAAGGCTGAGGGACTTGAGGCTGTTTTCATTAGAGAGAAGGTGGTTAAGAGGTGACTTAATAGAGGCATACAAGATTATCAGAGGATTAGATAGGGTGGACAGTAAGAGCCTTTTTCCTCAGATAGAGATGGCTAGCATGAGGGGACATAGCTTTAAATTGAGGGGTGATAGATTAGGATAGATGTCAGAGGTAGGTTCTTTAGTCAGAGTAGTAAGGGCATGGAATGCCCTGCCAGTAACAGTAGTGGACTTGTCAACATTAAGTGCATTTAAATGATCATTGGATAAACATATGGATGATATTGGAATAGTGTAGGTTAGACGGGCTTTAGATTGGTTTCACAGGTCAGCACAACATCGAGGGCCGAAGGGCCTGTACTGCGCTGTAATGTTCTACGTGGATGAAGATGTTGGGGGAAGGGGAGGGGAAATGGATGGGACAGAGATAAAATTTAGAAAAGGGGAAGTGTCCGAGATGGACCAGGTGAAGGTGATGGAGGGGTGGAAATTGGAAGTGAAGTTGTGGTCTTCTCTATATCGGAGAGACCAAGTGTAGACTGAGTGATCACTTTGCGCACAGACCGAAGGTGCCATTTTAACACATGATCCTGCTCCTATGCCCACGTCTGTCCTTGGCCTGCTGCAATGTTCCAGTGAAGCTCAACACAAACTGGAGGAACAGTTTCTCATCTTCCAGCTGGGCACTTTACAGCCTTCCAGTCTCAACATCGAATTCAACAACTTCAGGTGATTCGCTCTACCCCACCTCCACCCTTTTGTTTTCATTCTATTTTATTTAGTTTTTTAGTGTTCTCTACCTTTTATTTCTTTATTGTCTTTCTTCATTTTTCTTCCCTTTCCCCCACTCTTTCCCCCTACTTTACCCCTTCCCTTACCTTTTCTCCCCCTGCTTCCCCTTTTCTCATCCATTTCCTCTTGCCCCAACATCTTCATGTCACAGTTTACCTCCTCATTTCAGCTTCTCTGCCATTTGGCCATTCACATCTTTTCTTCTCTGTGGACTGTCATTAACAGTCTTTTCCTCAGGTTTCTGTGGCTAGGACTCAGCTTTCCTTCCCTTTCCCTGCAGGATAAATATCTCCCACTTTCTGGATAGCACAGTGGTTAGCAGTGCTACTTCACAGCGCCAGGGACCTAGGTTCGATTTCCAGCCTGGCTCACTGTCTGTGCGGAGTCTGCACATTCGCCCTATGTTTGGGTGGGTTCCCTCTGGACGCTCCGGTTTCCTCCCACATTCTGAAAGCTGGTTGGGTGCATTGACCTGAACAGGCACCGGGCTGTGGCAACTAAGGGAATTTCACAGTAACTTCATTGCAGTGTTAATGTAAGCCGTAGTTGTGACTAATAAATAAGCTTTAACTTTTAGCTTTGACAAAGGGTCATTTGGATTTGAAACTTCAGCTCTCTTTTCTCCTTACAGGAGCTGCCAGACCAGCTGAGATTTTCCAGCATTTTCTCTTTTGATTTCAGATTCCAGCATTTGCAGGAATTTGCTTTTATCCAATGAATTAAAAACGGTTGGCTACAGTTTGTGTAAATTTTCAATAGCAGCCAGAAGACCAAACCCTCATCCCTGTGAAATCTCCCTTCTCATTGAGAGAACACATTAGAATCCCATACAATCTCTACAGTGCAGAAGGAGGCCATTCAGCCCTTCGAGCCTGCACCGGCCACAATCTCACCCAGGCCCTTTTCCTGTCGCCCCACATATTTACCTTGCTAATCCCCCTGAAACTAGCGTCAATTTAAAATGGCCAGTCAACCTAACCCGCACATCTTTGGACTGTGGGAGGAAACCAGAGAACCTGGAGGAAAACCACGCAGACAGTGAATGTGCAAACCCCATACAGACTGTGACCCAAGGCTGGAATTGAATCTGGGTTTCTGGCGCTGTAAGACAGCAGTACTAACCACTATGCCGCCCTATGACAATCAATAAACCAGTTACCAGCAATCAATCTGTCTCCTCAGCCTCACCAATAATAGAGGAAGAGCCAACAAAACTTGTCACACTTGCAGAGGTGCCAATAGCCATCAAAGGTTTCCTCTGGATTTTGAGCAGATGGTTAGGAAGTGTTCATTAGCCTGTAACTGATGCATCAACAAGCAGGTTCACATGACCTAAACTTCTGGCCTTTTGGAAGTTTTAATATTATATCTGCAGACTTGTTTAACCTCCAGCCTGCATACATCAAAGCAAGACTCCAGGCTGACCAATAGCCTGCATCAAGTCTAAACCTCCCTCAAAGCCCATTTCACTGCTATCACTTGCCAAGCAGACCAATTTTATTTTATTCATTTATGGGATGTGGTTGTCACTGGTTAGACCAGCATTTATTGCCCATCCCTAGCTGCTCTTCAAAGGATGGTAGTGAGCTGCCTTCCTCAACCACTGCGTTTCCTGAGGAACTTCCTGTTAGTACTGTTACTACGCCCTGATAGTACTGTTAGAGAGGGAATACCCAGGATTTTGACTCTTTCTAGGTACCAACCTCATCTTTGATTTGATTTTATTATTGTCACACGTATTAACATACAGCGAAAAGTATTGTTTCTTGTGCGCTATACAAAGCATACTGTTCACAGAGAAGGAAATGAGAGAATGCAGAATGTAGTGTTACAGTCACAGCTAGGGTGTAGAGAAAGATCAACTCAATGCGAGGTAGGGCCATTCAAAAGAAAGGTTCACTAGGCTGATAGCAGAGACGAGGGGGTTGGCCTATGAAGAGAGACTAAATAGACTGGGTCTGTACTCGTTGGAGTTTAGAAGGATGAGGGGGGATCTTATAGAGACGTATAAGATAATGAAGGGGATAGACAGGGTAGAGGTAGAGAGATTCTTCCCGCTTAGACAGGATAGCAGGACTAGAGGGCACAGCCTCAAAATGAGGGGCGGGCAGTTTAGAATGGAGTTGAGAAGGAACTTCTTCACTCAAAGGGTGGTGAATCTCTGGAATTCTCTGCCTGTTGAAGTGGTGGAGGCTACCTCGCTAAATATTTTTAAGTCACGGGTAGATAGGTTTTTGGTAGACAGGGGAATTAAGGGTTATGGGGAGAAAGCGGGAAAGTGGAACTGATCCACTTCAGATCAGCCATGATCTTATTGAATGGCGGGGCAGGCTCAAAGGGCTAGATGGCCTACTCCTGCTCCTATTTCTTGTGTTATGTTCTTGAAAGTCTGACAGCAGCAGGGAAGAAGCTGTTCTTGAGTTGGTTGGTAGGTAACCTCAGACTTTTGTATCTTTTTCCTGAAGGAAGAAGGTGGAAGAGAGAATCTCGCTGCACTACCTTGAACTTTAAAAGGGTTCTGTAATTCCTGGTGTCATTCGCTGAACATGCTGAAACTGTAACTCCTCTGAAGGAACTCTCAGTGGGTTCTGACTCAACAAATAATGTGAATTGATATCCAGATCTGTGGTTCTTTTTCTTTTAAGTTATGAATAACTGTATAAACCTCTCCCTCTTATCTTTGTGTGTGGCATGTGGTGTGTCTGGAGTGTGTATGAAGTTGTGGCAATTCCCTTGGTATAAATAAACAATATTAATACAATTAATTCTAAAGAGAGAGTTTGCTGCAACGCACTTTTGAAATTGAGCTCACAAAGTGAGGGTCTGGGAAAACACCTCCGCTTAGGGGAAGATGGCAACAGAATAAAGGATCTCAGGCTTGCCTCTCTCCCCTGTCCACAATACAATGAGGGAGGTTTTGCTTACATACAAAGTAGCACCAAGTTCAGATTGATAGAGTACCATTTCAATAGAATACTTACTTAACATGGGGACGTTGGTGGGTGAGGGAACTTGGTTGGACTAGGAGATTACAGGGACTAGGAACGTCTGAAATGTGGAGTTTTTTCAAGGAGCAGCTACTGCGGGTCTGTGATAGGTATGTCCCTGTCAGGCAAGGAGGAATTGGTAGGGCTAGGGAACCGTGGTGCACAAAAAAAGTTGATTTGTTGGTTAGGAAGAAGAAGGAGGCTTATGTTCGGATGAGGCTTGAGGGCTCGGGTAGTGCAGTAGAAAGCTTTAGATTGGCTAGGAGGGAGTTGAAGAGGGAGTTAAGAAGGGCTAGAAGAGGGCATGAGATGACTTTGGCTGATAGGATTAAAGAGAATCCTAAGGCGTTCTATAGGTATGTCAAGAACAGAAGGTTGGTTAGGGCAAGATTAGGGCCAGTGACAGACAGTAGGGGGAAGTTGTGTGTGGAACCGGAAGAGATTGGAGAGGCATTGAACCATTATCTCTCTTCGGTGTTCACGCAGGACAATATGAATGTAGCTGAGGAGGTCACTGGGGTGAAGGGGTGTAAAATAGAAAGTATTGCAGTTGATACAGAGGATGTGTTGGATATTCTAGAAGGGTTGAAAATAGATAAGTCCCCTGGTCCAGACGGGATTTACCCTAGGATTCTATGGGAGGCAAGAGAGGTGATTGCAGAGCCACTGGCTCTGATCTTCAGGTCGTCGTTGGTCTCTGGTATAGTACCGGAAGATTGGAGGACAGCGAATGTTGTCCCATTGTTTAAGAAGGGGAACAGAGACTTCCCTGGGAATTATAGACCAGTGAGTCTTACTTCTGTAGTGGGCAAGGTTTTAGAAAGAATTATTAGGGATAGGATTTATAGTTATTTGGAGAGTAATGAATTGATTAGAGATAGTCAGCATGGTTTTGTAGCAGGAAGGTCGTGCCTTACTAACCTTATTGAGTTCTTTGAGAAGGTGACCAAAGAGGTGGATAGGGGTAAGGCAGTAGACGTGGTATATATGGATTTTAGTAAGGCGTTTGATAAGGTTCACCATGGTATGCTTCTGCAGAAAATGCAGATGTATGGGATTGGTGGTAATTTAGGTACTTGGATCAGGAATTGGTTAGCAGATAGGAGACAGAGGGTGGTGGTTGATGGTAATTATTCATCATGGAGTTCGGTTATGAGTGGTGTGCCTCAGGGATCTGTTTTGGGGCCACTGCTGTTTGTAATCTTTATTAACGATCTGGATGAGGGTATAGTTGGGTGGATTAGTAAGTTTGCTGATGACACCAAAGTCGGAGGTGTGGTAGATTGTGAGGAAGGGTGTCGAAGTTTGCAGGGTGACTTGGACAGGTTGCAGAGCTGGGCCGCGAGGTGGCGGATGGAGTTTAATGCGGAGAAGTGTGAGGTAATCCATTTCGGTAGGAATAACAGATGTGTTGAGTATAGGGCTAAAGGGAGGACTTTGAATAGAGTGGAGGAGCAGAGGGATCTAGGTGTATGTGTACATAGATCCCTGAAAGTTGGGAATCAAGTAGATAAGGTTGTTAAGAAGGCGTACGGTGTCTTGGCGTTTATTGGTAGGGGGATTGAATTTAGGAGTCGCAGCGTCATGTTGCAATTGTACACAACTCTGGTGCGGCCGCACTTGGAGTATTGTGTGCAGTTCTGGTCCCCACATTACAGGAAGGATGTGGAGGCTTTGGAGAGGGTGCAGAGGAGGTTTACCAGGATGTTGCCTGGTATGCAGGGGAGGTCCTATGAGGAGAGACTGAGGGATTTGGGGTTGTTTTCGCTGGAAAGAAGGCGGCTAAGAGGGGATCTTATAGAAACATATAAGATGATTAGAGGTTTAGATAGGGTGGATGGTGATAGCCTGTTTCCTCGGATGGAGAAAGCTAGCACGAGGGGGCATGGCTTTAAATTAAGGGGGGGTAGTTATAGGACGGATGTCAGGGGCAGGTTCTTTACCCAGAGGGTGGTGAGGGACTGGAATGCCCTGCCTGCTGCAGTTGTAAATGCGCCTAGTTTGGGGGCGTTTAAGAGATTGGTGGATAGGTTTATGGACGAAAAGGGATTGGTTTAGATTAGTGGGTCAATGTTTTTCTTTTAAAAATAAGACTGGTCGGCGCAACATTGTGGGCCGAAGGGCCTGTTCCGCGCTGTAATGTTCTATGTTCTATGTTCTACCACAAGTGCTGTTCTAGTCTCCTACCAAACAAGCAGTCATCATGAGAGCATGTGATATACCCAGACTCAGCTGAAATTGTGTGCAAGCAACATTCACTAACCTTTGGGTCCAAACAGTGTGGCATAGCATGGCTTGTGACAATAAGGCTTTCCATCATGCTAAAAAAAAACCAAATCATCGTTATCATAGAATGGTTATAGCAAAGAATTTGGCCATTCAGCCCACTATGTCATGCCAGCTCTCTGCAATAGCTAGTCCCACTTCCCAAACTTTCCTGAGCTCTGCAAATGTTTTCTCCGGATAATTATCCCGTTTGAACCCGTCTCCACCACACTCTCATACACTACATTCCAGATCCTAACCACTCGCTGTGTGAATCTGTCTCCACCACACTCTCAGACAGTGCACGCGGTGGGCTTGAGGAAGAGTTCTTGGAATGCTGTCAGGATAGTTTCCTTGAACAGTATGTAACAGAACCTACGAGGGAGAGAGTATCTTAGATCTGGTACTGTGTGACGACGCAGGAAGAATTAGGGATCTTATTGTGAGGGATCCTCTTGGGACAAGTGATCATAGTATGGTTGAATTTCTGATGCAGATGGAGGATGAGAAAGTAGGGTCCCGAACGAGCGTCCTCTGTTTGATCAGAGGGGAGTATGATAAGATGAGAGCGGAATTGGTGAATGTAGATTGCGGGCGCAGATTGGTAGGTAGGACGGCTGAGTAACAGTGGAGGATTTTTAAGGAGATCTTTTTCAGTGCTCAGCAGAAATATATTCCAATGGTAAAGAAGGAATGTAGGAGAAGGGATAACCAGCCGTGGTTATCGAAGGAAATAAAGGAGTGTATTAAATTAAAAGCTGATGTGTTCAGAGTGGCTGAAAGTAGTGAGCGAGTAGAAAATTGGGAAAGATTTAAAAAACAACAAAGAATGACTAAGAAGGTGATAAAGAAAGGAAAGATAGAGCTAGTTTAGCTTCATAGTCTAAATATAAAAAATGACAGTAAAGGTTTTTACAAATATATAAAGAGGAGACTGGCGAGAGTGAATGTTGGATCCTTGGAGGACGAGAGGGGGGACTTAACGGTGGGAGATGAGGAAATGGCTGAGGCTTTAAATAAGTTTTTGTGTTGGTCTTCACAGGGGAGGACACGAATAGCTTGCCGGATATTAAAGATAGAAGGATGGTAGGAGATGAGGTCCTTAATGCAATTACTGTCACTAGAGAACTAGTGCTTGATAGACTAATGGGACTGAAGGTGGACAAGTCCCCAGAACCGGATGGAATGCATCCCAGGGTTCTAAAGGAAATGGCAGAGGTGACAGTGGATGCCTCAGTAATTATGTATCAAAATTTGCTGGATTCCGGGGAAGTGCCAGAAGGTTGGAAAATGGCTAATGTTACGCTGCTGTTTAAAAAAAGGTAGCAGACAAAAGGCAGGGAATTATAGACCGGTTAGTTTAACGTCTGTAGTTGGAAAAATGCTAGAATCTGTCACCAAAGAAGAAATAGCGAGGCACCTAGAAAAGAATGGTTTGATAGAGCAGACGCAGCACGGATTCATTAAGGGGAAGTCGTGTTTAACAAATTTATGGATTTCTATGAGGATGTGACTAGTGCAGTAGACAGAGGGGAACCGGTGGATGTGGTGTTTTTAGATTTCCAAAAGGCGTTTGATAAGGTGCCTCACAAAAGGTTGCTGCAAAAGGTTAGGGTGCACGGAGTTGGGGGTAAGGTGTTAGCGTGGATAGAGGATTGGCGGTCTAATAGGAGGCAGAGAGTTGGTATCAATGGGTGCTGTTCTGGTTGGCAGTCGGTGACTAGTGGAGTGCCGCAGGGATCGGTGCTGGGGCCTCAACTGTTTACCATTTACATAGATGATCTGGAGGAGGGGGCTGAGTGTAGGGTGACGAAATTTGCTGATGACATGAAGATGGGTGGAAAAGCAAATTGCGTGGAGGGTGTGGAAAGTCTGCAGAGGGATCTGGATAGGCTAAGTGAGTGGGCGAGGACCTGGCAGATGGAGTATAATGTTAGTAAGTGTGAGGTTATCCACTTTGGCAGAAATAATAATAGGAGGGATTATTATTTAAAGGGTGAAAAGCTGCAGCATGCTACAGTGCAGAGGGACCTGGGGGTCCTTGTGTACGAATCGCAAAAACCCAGTCTGCAGGTGCAGCAGGTGATCAAGAAGGCGAATGGAATGTTGGCCTTTATAGCGAGGGGGATAGAATATAAAAGCAGAGAGGTCTTGCTGCAACTGTACAGGGCACTGGTGAGGCCACAACTGGAGTACTGTGTGCAGTTTTGGTCGCTGCACTTGCGGAAGGATATATTGGCCTTGGAGGGAGTGCAGAGAAGGTTCACTAGGCTGATACCGGAGATGAGGGGGTTAGCCTATGAGGAGAGATTGAATAGACTGGGTCTGTACTCGTTGGAGTTTAGAAGGATGGGGGGGGGGGGAGATCTTATAGAGACGTATAAGATAATGAAAGGGATGGATAGGATAGAGGTAGAGAGATTCTTCCCGCTCAGAAAGGATAGCAGGACTAGGGGGCACAGCCTCAAAATAAGGGACGGGCAGTTTAGATCAGAGTTGAGGAGGAACTTCTTCACTCAAAGGGTGGTGAATCTCTGGAATTCTCTGCCCGTTGAAGTGGTGGAGGCTACCTCGCTAAATATATTTAGGTCACGGGTAGATAGGTTTCTGATAGACAAGGGGATTAAGGGTTATGGGGAGAAAGCGGGAAAGTGGAACTGATCCACTTCAGATCAGCCATGATCTTATTGAACGGCGGGGCAGGCTCGAAGGGCTAGATGGCCAACTCCTGCTCCTATTTCTTATGTTCTTATGTTCTTAAAAATGGGCACAATGTGATGTTAAAATCACCTCTCAGTGTCCTAAGAAGTGTAAACGTGTGGGTTAGGGGATAGGTCAGGGGAGTGGTCCTGGGTAAGATGTTCTTTTGGAGAGTTAGTGCAGACTGTACAAGCCCCCCTCACTCTCGCCGCCCTCCTCCCCCCGCCTCACTCTGTCCAGTATTAGGCAGTATTAAGGAGTTATCCTGGCAGGAATGATCCAGCTGTACATTACCTGTGCATGTCCACCTGCTGACAGGGTCTTATTGCAGCGCTCACATTTGAGGCAGAATCGGTGCCAGTTTTTACCCAGTGAGCTGACTCTTTCCGCTGTTATGGGAAGAAGAAAAGTAAATTAGCCAGTGAAAACAGTAGTTTTTTTTGGGAACCAGCACACCTCGTTTCTTCAGTCATGAAGAAGGTAGTCAGCACAGCTTTGTCAAGGGCAGGTCGTGCCTTACGGGCCTGGTTGAGTTTTTTGAAAATGTGACTGAACGCATTGACGAAGGAAGAGCGGTAGATGTGGTTTATATGGACTTCAGCAAGGCGTTCGATAAGGTCTCTCATGCAAGACTTATTGAGAAAGTGAGCAGGCATGGGATCCAAGGGGACGTTGCCTTGTGGATCCAGAACTGGCTTGCCCACAGAAGGCAGAGAGTGGTTGTGGATGGGTCTTTTTCTGCATGGAGGTCAGTCACTAGTGGAATGCCCCAGGGATCTGTTCTGGGACCCTGACTCCTTGTGATTTTTATAAATGACCTGGATGAGGAAGTGGAGGGATGGGTTGGTAAAAGTTTGCCGACGACATGAAGGTTGGAGGTGTTGTGAATAGTCTGGAGGGATGTCGGAAGTTGCACCATGACATAGATAGGATGCAAGACTGGGCGGAGATGTGGCAGATGGACTTCAACCTGGATAAACGTGTAGTGGTCCATTTTGGCAGGTCAAATGGGATGAAGGAGTATAATGCTAAGGGTAAGACTCTGAGCAATGTGGAAGATCAGAAGGATCTTGGGGTCCGGGTTCATAGGACTCTCAAACTGGCTTCGCAGGTAGAGGATGTGGTCAAGAAGGCGTATGGTGTACTGGCCTTCATTAATCGAGGGATTGAGTTTAGGAGTCGGGAGATAATGCTGCAGCTTTAGAAGACCCTTGTCAGACCCCACTTGGAGTACTGTGCGCAGTTCTGGTTGCCTCACTACAGGAAGGATGTGGAAGTCATTGAAAGGGTGCAGAGGAGATTTACAAGGATGTCACCTGGATAGGGTGGCATGCCTTATGAGGATAAGTTGAGAGAGCTCAATGTTTTCTCCTTGGAGAGATGAAGGATGAGAGGTGACCTGATAGAGGTGTATAAGATGTTGAGAGGTATAGATCGGGTGGATTCTCAGAGGCCTTTTTCCCAGGGCTGAAATGGTTGCTACGAGAGGACACAGGTTTAAGGTGCTAGGGAGTAGGTACAGAGGAGATGTCAGGGGTTAAGTTTTTCACTCAGAGGGTGGTGGGTGAGTGGAATCGGCTGCCATCGGTGGTGGTAGAGGCAAATTCGATAGGGTCTCTCCATGACTTCAGGGATCAAACGAGAAAGCTCAGATATCTGTCTCTAACCCAGGCCATGCTCTGTCAGACTGATCAAACCCACAATCAAACCCTTCAGTTATTTCATTGATGCAAAGAATCTGGATGCTTCTTCCCCGGAGCTTAGCAACCCGAGGCACTTATTTACATTCACATCAATATGTGAACCAGACAGCTAAAATTCTCACATCTGAAAAGAACTATCTTATCAGGACACTGGAACAGTCCTGTTCATAAAGTGGCTTTAGGAACCTTATTGTTCATACATTTTGTTGATAAAACTATGCAAATTCTGTGGTTTCATTGTTCCAAAGAATGTGGTTCAGTCTGCTAAGTCTCCTTCCCATCATCCCTTACAGCAGCCTGCCTTTGGCTCAAGTGTCGGATTACCTTTAAAATACGGCCAGGCGCTTCCTGGGCCCCACTGCCCACCGCCCCGCCACCCCCCCCCCCCCCAAACCAGGGCCCAGGGCCCCCGGCCCCCCCCCCCCCCACCCCAACCACCAGGGCACCCAGCACCCCACAACCCGGCCCACCCCGGCAGCCCCCCTCTCCTCCCCACCCCAGCCCCCGGCCCCCAACGCCCACCCCCGCCCCACCCCCACTCCCACTCCTGGGCCCACTGGGGCCACAGTCAAGCTCTTCCAATTAATGAAGTGTTAGGATCAGTCTTTCAATCCAAGTGGAAATAGCGGGAATGTTAATGATTCCTGACTGGGTTCAGGTCCAGATTCTTGGCAATGTATCAGAACTCAATGACAGAGAAATATTTAACCAAGATAAATGGAAGATATCAGGGTCAGCAGGGTTCCAATGTTTACAGACTCACAGACTCCTTTCAACAGAGCACTGGAGTCTGAGAGTGGCCAAGTACAAAAAAAATATATTTATATTGTGCAAGGTGCTTCATAGAAACATTAAAAACAAAATCTGAAACTACATACACGGGAACTTGATGCTTATCTAAGAGGCAGTCAAGTCTGGGATAGCAGCAAGAGAAGGTAGGTTAAGGAGTGCAGGGATAGGGAATTGGGAGGGCAGAATACACAAGAGTGGGGAAATTAAAGGAAGCATCTCATTAGAAGAGTAGGGTCTAGGAGGGACAGAAAAGAAATACCTAGAAAGGAGGAAAATAATATGGATGTGAACATGTGGGGCTCAGGTCTGGAGTGTTGTGTGCATGGCCTTTAAAACGTCAAAAAAGATTTGATGGGATAGCTGTAAAGAAGATGCTTCAAACCAACCATGAGGTGTAATAAATCCAATAAAAATTTCAGAAGAAGTCTTTACTCAGATAGGGGTGAGTATGTGACATTTACTAACATATTTGAATAGAATTTAAGGGGAATGCAAGATAAACACTTGACTTTGAAAAGAATATAAGGATGAGCCCTTGGCACATCATAACATTCAGGGATATGGGCCAAGTGCTGGTAAACGGGATTGGGTGGGAGATCAGGAGTTTGTGTATCAGTGCAGACTCGATGGGCTGAAGGGCCTCTTCTGCACTGTATGTTTCTATAATTCGAGGTTAGCAGATTGTAATGAGAAAGATGGAAAGAGAATGAAATGAATGCAGACTGGTTGAGCCAATTAGCCTCTTTCCAAGTTGTTACATTCCACACAATTTTAGATAATCACAAGGTTCCATCGCTCCAACTCTGAACTAAATAAAGCTCCACAATGGGTCGAGAAGGCAGATCTAACATTATAATTTTTTCCCTAACTACCATAGTTCACTGACAATCAGCATCCCAAGCAAGGGCTTCAATCATTTATCTTCCATTTGCTCATCTGAGATTTTCCCAAAGGCTGTTTTTTGATTTCTGAGGTCATTTGAAAATAAAATCTCCATTTGAGGATATTCGAGAAACAAGGGACTCAGCACTGGCTAGGTGGCCAACAGCAACAATTAAAGAGATTTCCTTCATTCACCCACTTCTTCTCTGGCATCCACCCCCAGTGACTGATATTAGAGCAAACTCTAACTCGAGAAAGATTAACCTTTGGGATTAACTGGACTTCCACTTTTTTCTACACATCACAGCACACATACAATAACAGCCAAAACAAAAGCTTGTATACGGACGGACAGATACTTCCAGAGTCGTGTCAATTAAAGAAAAACCAAAGGGGAACAAATGAGATAACAAATTTTCTCCACAATATATTTTCTCCTTCTACCTTAGAGCCAAGTAGAGCTCTCTGCTTTAAATGTCCTCACAAAAGACTTGTTCTGACAGGGATAAAAGGAAAAGAAAGCCCTTTAGATAAACTTTAACCTATTGGTCATCGTTGTGACAGCAGTAGTTTGTGAATATGAAAGCCCAGGAGGGTTTTAGATGGTAAAATAAAGACTTTTAGAAGAAAGTTGAAGTCACATAGGTAAATAAAACAAGCTGTAAGTGTGAAAGAGAGCGATGGTGCCTGCTCCCTACTGCCCCTCTTTCTCTCTTACCCCAAGAGGGCTTATTCCAGCTCCCCACTTCCTCTCTATCTCCCATTCCCTCTCTCTGAGATGGGCAGAGCCACCTCACCTACCCAATCCAGCATTATCTTGGTCTCCCTCTCTTTTCCATATTTATTAGGAGAGTTATTGTCACTGGGAGAGAAGAGGGGATTATTTAGAATTTTTTTGTAAAAGACTCACCTCAGTGCACTCTTGTTACTGGCTGCATAAACAATCTCCCCATTGCCCAATAAAAAAAACTCTAAAAGGCTGTTTAAAAATAAAGAAATCCAGAGGGAGGAATATAATATTAATAAACAATTGACTGCCAAGTTCTGAGGCACAGCATGGAAACCACTTCTGAAAAAAACATAACCTTTTTCTCTCAAATGAAGTTACACACTTCTTTCCAATCTTATATCCAGTAAAGCACTTGACCTGGAGAAGTTTGATCCCATAGGAAATATTTTCCATTCAACAACTAAATACAAAGAAACATTAATAAATATGGAGCAAACGTATCAGGGATCATTCACCTCCTCCTGATCAGTGATTTCATTAAATAAAGCCAGTTGTATTCTGTAAAGCAGACAGGGTCCTCTGAGGATGGTGCACTTACCAAAGTAGACAGGTTTGGTACATTTAGGACAGAATGATGCCATCTTTGAGAATTGCTGGTGTCTCAGTCCCCTTACTGGTCACTCACTGACTGATCTGACAATGCTGCAACCTGTTCTGTATTTATACTGCAAACTTTCTCTCTGTTTACCTGTCCTTCCTGTAGGGTCACTGAATGAGAGTTTGTACACTATATTATAAATCACTGCTATCTCTCTGGGTTTGTATATCTTTGCAGTGCTGCTATTTATAGGTGTTCAGCTCTGTTTCATAACTACCTCTACCTGGGTCCAGACACCTATACCAGGCAATCGTTCTCTCTGTGTCCCCTCAGGCACTCTGCTCCTTTTCTCTCACACACTATCACTGCCACTCTGTCTCTGTCTATCTCTCTATATCTCCCTCTCTGTCTCAGTGACTCTGTGTCTCTGTCTGTCTCAGTGTCTCTCTCTCTCTCTGTCTGTGTCTCTGTCTGTCTGTCAGTGTCTCTCTCTCTCTGTGTCTCTGTCTGTCTGTCAGTGTCTCTCTCTCTCTGTGTCTGTCTGTCTCTCAGTGTCTCTCTCTCTGTGTCTCTGTCTGTCTCTCAGTGTCTCTCTCTCTGTGTCTCTGTCTGTCTCTCAGTGTCTCTCTCTCTCTGTGTCTCTGTCTGTCTCTCAGTGTCTCTCTCTCTGTGTCTCTGTCTGTGTCTCTCTCTCTCTGTGTCTCTGTCTGTGTCTCTCTCTCTCTGTCTCTCTGTGTCTCTCTCTGTGTCTCTGTCTCTCTCTCTTTCTGTCTCTCAGTGTCTCTCTCTCTCTCTCTGTCTGTGTCTCTCTCTCTCTCTCTGTCTGTGTCTCTCTCTCTCAGTGTCTCTCTCTGTGTCTCTGTCTGTGTCTCTCTCTCTGTCTCTCAGTGTCTCTCTCTCTCTCTCAGTGTCTGTGTCTCTCTCTGTGTCTCTGTCTCTCTCTCTCTGTCTCTCAGTGTCTCTCTCTCTCTCTCTGTCTGTGTCTCTCTCTCTCTCTGTCTCTCTCAGTGTCTCTCTATCTCTCTCAGTGTCTCTCTCTCTCTCAGTGTCTGTGTCTGTGTCTCTCTCTCTCTCTCTCAGTGTCTGTCTCTCTCTCTCTGTCTCTGTCTCTCTCTCTCTCAGTGTCTCTCTATCTCTCTCAGTGTCTCTCTCTGTCTCTCTCTCTGTCTCTCAGTGTCTCTCTCTCTCTCTCAGTGTCTGTCTCTCTCTCTCTGTCTCTGTCTCTCTCAGTGTCTCTCTCTGTCTCTCTCTCTGTCTCTCGCGCTCTGACGGTTAAACTCAGTGAGCCGCACCCGCTCGCTATTGGCTCGGCCGCACTAGTTCCCGCCCTCCTACTGGCTGTACCAGCTGTCTGTCAGGAGTCCCCGCCTCCTCTTTCGGACATCGCAGCCCGGAGACAGCGCGCTCCGATTGGACGCAGCCCCGCCCTGCTGGAAGCTCCGCCCTGCGGAAGCATTAACCAATCGGAGCGCGGCACATTGTCAGAACGTCCAATCAGAAGCAGGGGGCTGCAGGAGAGGCGCTGCTTGGCTCTTCCAGGAACCAATCAGATGCAGCGGCGGCAGAACCGAGAACGGGAGCCGCTCCGCCCCCAGAGACAGTGCCCAGCACGGAGCTCCGCCCCCGGGCACGGAGACAGGGTCCAGCACGGAGCTCCACCCCTGGGCCCAGAGACAGGGTCCAGCACGGAGCTCCACCCCTGGGCCCAGAGACAGGGCCCAGCACGGAGCTCCACCCCGGGCACGAAGGCAGGGCCCGGCACGGAACATAACATAAGAACATAAGAAATAGGAGCAGGAGTAGGCCATCTAGCCCTTCGAGCCTGCCCCGCCATTCAATAAGATCATGGCTGATCTGTCGTGTCTCAGTTCCACTTTCCCGCCCTCTCCCCATAACCCTTAATCCCCTCTCTTATCAAGAACCCATCAATCCGCGTCTTAAAAATATTTAGCGAGGCAGCCTCCACCACTTCAACGGGCAGAGAATTCCAGAGATTCACCACCCTTTGAGTGAAGAAGTTCCTCCTCAACTCCGTTCTAAACCGCCCCCCCCTTTATTCTGAGGCTGTGTCCTCTGCCCCCGGGCCTGGACATAGGGCCCAGCACGAAGCTCTGCCCCTGGTCCCGGAGTCAGGGCCCAGCACAGAGCTCCACCCCCAGGCCTGGATGTAGGACCTAGCACGGAGCTCTGCCCCCGGGCCCGGAAACAGGCCCAGCACGGAACTCTGCCCCCGGGCCTGGACATAGGGCCCAGCACGAAGCTCTGCCCCTGGGCCCGGAGACAGGGCCCAGCACAGAGCTCCGCCCCTGGGCACGGAGACAGGGCCCAGCACAGAGCTCCGCCCCTGGGCACGGAGACAGGGCCCAGCACGGAGCTCCGCCCCTGGGCACAGAGACAGGGCCCAGCACGGAGCTTTGCCCCCAGGCTCGGAAACAGGCCCAGCACGGAGCTCTGTCCCCGGGCCCGGAGGCAGGGCCCAGCACAGAACTCTGCCCCTGGGCCTGGACATAGGGCCCAGCACGAAGCTCTGCCCCTGGGCCCGGAGACAGGGCCTAGCGTGGAGCTCTGCCCCTGGGCCCAGATACAGTGCCTAGCGTGGAGCTCTGCCCCTGGGCCCAGATACAGTGCCTAGCGTGGAGCTCTGCCCCTGGGCCCAGATACAGTGCCTAGCGTGGAGCTCTGCCCCTGGGCCCAGATACAGTGCCTAGCGTGGAGCTCTGCCCCAGGCCCAGATACAGTGCCTAGTGTGGAGCTCTGGACTTTTGATTTAATTTATTATTGTCACGTATTAGTGTACAGTGAAAAGAATTGTTTCTTGTGCACTGTACAGATCAAGTACCAAGCAATTCAAGAACAGCTTCTTCCCTGCTGCCATCAGACTTTTGAATGAACCTATCTTATATTAAGTTGGTCTTTAACATAGAACATTACAGCGCAGAACAGGCCCTTCAGCCCACGATGTTGCGCCGACCAATTAAGAAAAAAGCAATGACCCTCTAACCTAAACTAATCCTTTTCCATCCATAAACCTATCCACGGATCTCTTAAACGCCCCCAAACTAGGCGCATTTACAACTGCAGCAGGCAGGGCATTCCAATCCCTCACCACCCTCTGGGTAAAGAACCTACCCCTGACATCCGTCCTATAACTACCCCCTCTTAATTTAAAGCCATGCCCCCTCGTGCTAGCTTTCTCCATCCGAGGAAAACGGCTATCACTGACCACCCTATCTAAACCTCTAATCATCTTATATGTTTCAATAAGGTCCCCTCTTAGCCACCTTCTTTCTAACGAAAACAACCTCAAATCCCTCAGTCTCTCCTCATAGGACCTCCCCTCCATACCAGGCAACATCCTGGTAAACCTCCTCTGCACCCTCTCCAAAGCCTCCACATCCTTCCTGTAATGTGGGGACCAGAACTGCACACAATACTCCAAGTGCGGTCGCACCAGAGTTTTGTACAGTTGCAACATGACGCTGCGACTCCTAAATTCAATCCCCCTACCAATAAATGCCAAGACACCGTATGCCCTCTGTTCATCAACAGTATTCAGAGTCCTACCGTTAGCCCTATACTCTACACATCCGTTATTCCTGCCAAAGTGAATTACCTCACACTTTTCCGCATTAAACTCCAATCTTTCTTTAAATTCCAATCTTTCTTTACATCCTAGCTATGACTGCAACACCATCTTCTGCACCGTCTCCTCTGCTGTACTGTTTGAATGTTGCAATGTCCCTAATTCAGTGTCTCTAGAAGTGGGGATACCTGTATGGCACGGTCAGGTACTGGTCTTGGCTTCTTCACTAGGCAGCGTGAGCTTTGCCTTTTCCGAAAATTTCACCTTGTCTGTGTCCTTTCTCAGTGTTTGCAGTAATCCATGTCTGGCATCTGGGCTTCTCTGGAGTATATTCTCCAACAATCTTGGGCTTGTCGCTGTCTTCTTTTGGCTGCCTGCTGATGTAACTAAAGCTCCAGTATAGTAAGGGGTCCTTTTTTTTAAATTTATTTATTAGTCACAAGAGGCCTATAAAATAATGAGGGGCACAGATCAGCTAGATAGTCAATATCTTTTCCCAAAGGTAGGGGAGTCTAAAACTAGAGGGCACAGGTTTAGGGTGAGAGGGGAGACATACAAAAGTGTTCAGAGGGGCAATTTTTTCACACAGAGGGTGGTGAGTGTCTGGAACAAGCTGCCAGAGGCAGTAGTAGAGGTGGGTGCAATTTTATCGTTTAAAAAGCATTTGAACAGTTACATGGGTAAGATGGGTATAGAGGGATATGGGCTAAATGTGGGCAATTAGGACTAGCTTAGGGGTGAAAAAAAAGGGCGACATGGACAAGTTGGGCTGTAGGACCTGTTTCCATAAGAACATAGGAACTAGGAGCAGGAATAGGCCATTCGGTCCCTTGAGCCTGCTCTGTCATTCAATAAGATCATGGCTGATGTTTTCGTGGACTCAGCTCCACTTGCCCGACCGCTCACCATAACCTTTAATTCCTTTATTGTTCAAAAATTTATCTATCCTTGCCTTAAAAACATTCAATGAGGGAGCCTCAACTGGACAGGGAATTCCACACATTCACAACCCTTTGTGTGAAGAAGTTCCTCCTCAACTCAGTCCTAAATCTGCTCCCCTTATTTTGAGGCCATGTCCCCTAGTTCTAGTTTCACCCGCCAGTGGAAACAACTTCCCTGCTTCTATCTTATCAATTCCCTTCATAATCTGATATGTTTCTATAAGATCTCCCCTCATTCTTCTGAATTCCAATGAGTATAACCCCAGTCTACTCAGTCTCTCCTCATAAGCCAATCCTCTCAACTCCAGAATCAACCTAGTGAATCTCCTCTGCACCCCCTCCAGTGCCAGTATATCCTTTCTCAAGTAAGGAGACCAAAACTGTACACAGTAACTCCAGATGTGGTCTCACCAGCACCTTATACAGCTGCAACATAACCTCACTGTTTTTAAACTCCATCCCTCCAGCAATGAAGGACAAAATTCCATTTGCCTTCTTCATTACCTGCTGTACCTACAGACCAACTCCTTGTGATTCCTACACAAGGACACCCAGGTCCCTCTGCACAGCAGCATGCTGCAATATTTTACCATTTAAATAATAGTCCATTTTGCTGTTATTCCTACCAAAATGGATGACCTCACATTTCCCAACATTGTACTCCATCTGCCAGACCCTCGCCCACTCACTTAGACTATCTATATCCCTTTGCAGATTTCCAGTGTCCTCTGCACACTTTGCTCTGCCACCCATCTTAGTGTCATCTGTGAATTTTGACACATTACACTTGGTCCCCAACTCTAAATCATCTATGTAAATTGTGAACAATTGCAGTCCCAACACTGATCCCTGAGGCACACCCTAGTCACTGATCGCCAACCAGAAAAACACCCATTTACCCCCACTCTTTGCTTTCTTTAGTTAACCAATCCTCTATCCATGCTAATACATTACCCATAACATGCTGTAAACATGGCAATACATTACCCGTAATGTGCTGTTTCAATGCTGTAAATCTCTATGACTCTAAGTAGGCTTACATTAACATTGCAATGAAGTTACTGTGAAATTCCTCTAGTCACCATAGCCTGGCACTGTTCAGTCAATGCACCTAACAAGCATGTCTCTCAGGACTGTGGGAGGAAACCGGAACACCTGGAGGGAACCCACGCAGACACGGGGAGAACATGCAAACCACACAGACAGTAACCCACACTGGGAATTGAACCCGGGTCCCTGGTGCTGAGAAGCAGCAGTGCTAACCACTGTGCCATCCACTGATTAACACCTCATTGACACTAGCACTCTCCATTGAGGACTGATTAATAAGAACATAAGAAATAGGAGAAGGAGTAGGCCATCCAGCCCTTCCGGAGGACACTCCCTGTAGCTCCTGAGCCCCCCTTTTTTTCATTCTCTAGTGAGAATACTATTCCAATGACTTTTTCCAAATCCAGCTTGGATTCTGCCAACAGTTTCTTGTGAGAAATTAGGTTATTAATGCCGCATACCAATCTGTCTCGCAACAGTTTGTTAGAGGCAGTCTGAATTCGCAATGCTCTGCTAATTTTCGTAACCTAACCAAGATCTGAAGAACAGATTCCCAGGGGTTCCCCTGACCATGTTGCAGAGAATAACAGTGTGTTTGAGGTCATACTGGCTTCTCCTCGGTCTACAAGCCAATGTAAAGTTTTCAGGTTGGGGATCTGGTTAGGACAGATTTTTAACAATCTGAAGGGAGGCCCCGCCTGCCGTCAACAAAATTATTTTTCATTTTTCATCCCCTTCCATGTTCTTAATACGGAAGAAGCAACGCATATACTCAGCGTAATGGGCCCAGTCTTCACAGGGTTCAAGTTTCCCGAGAAGAGGGGTAGTAGCTTTTCCTGACTCGAGAAGACTTGCTTATTCTTGATGAACAAAGGTTGACCGGATAGAGAAAGAAATGTCTTTTTATTCCTCGCTCCCAATGGAATAATTCCACCAAGGGCAGAAACCCTCTGGCCCGTTGAGGTGGTGGAGGCTGCCTCACTAAATATATTTAAGACGCGGGTTGATGGGCTTTTGATAAGCGAGGGGATTAAGGGTTATGGGGAGAGGGCGGGAATGTGGAACTGAGCCACAACAGATCAGCCATGATCTTATTGAATGGCGGGGCAGGCTCGAGGGGCTGGATGGCCGACTCCTGCTCCTATTTCTTATGTTCTTATGTTCTAACCCACCACCACAAAACCCGTTATTGTTACAGCAACACCAGGGACTAACAGCAATGTGGTCTGTATCCCGGCGGGGGAGATACAACACCCAGGACTAACAGCAATGTGGTCTGTATCCCGGGGGGGGGAGATACAACACCCGGGACTAACAGCAATGTGGTCTGTACCCGTCTGGTGGACACCAGCAGTGGGCAGCTCTCCACTGGCCACCAGCGCCTCTGTTTGATTAGTTTGTCCTCCCTTCGGGGAAGATCTGTTGACAATCCGTCATCACCCCAATTATCACCACTGTTTTATTCACCCGATGAAGGGGGGCACTGCGAAAGTTAATGCAACAGATGAACCTGTTGGACATTAACCTGGTGTTGTGGGAGTTCTGACTGTGCCTCTCCCAGTTGAACAGCAGCAACTGCACATTGCTGAGTTATTGTCATTGCCTGGGCCAATTCCCTGGGTCAATTGAGTGGTGCCCAGCAGGATCCGCACCAGGTGCGCATGTGCACCTTCACAAACATGGTGACACCTACACAAAGATGGCGGGCGAAGTCCGGGATACACGGATCGTCCTATACCAAGATGGCAGCAGCGGCACCTCCTATAGGTCTAGAAGTTGCGTTCCTTTACCAAGATGGCGACTGTGCTGCCATTTGGAGCTGACGTCCCCGCCCCTTTACCAAGATGGCGAGTGCGTTACCGTGTATGGAACTGGTGTGCCGGCTCCTTTCCTAAGATGGCGGCGCCGGCGCTGCCTGTGCCAATGGCCGTGCCGGCGGAGCTGCGGCTTTGGCGGCCTTTCCCGGCCCAGCTGCACCCGCTGCAGGTCCTCCTTCCCGCTGCCGCCTTCCCGGCCCTCAGCGCCGGCCCTCCGCCCAGCGCAGGCTCCGGCTGCATTCTCTCCCTGCGAAGCGGCCCGGCCTGGGCCCTGGGCCCCGCTCTCTTCATCGCGGCCACTGTGACCGAGGAGGAGCCGGAGCCCCGGGCCGGGGAGAGGGGCAGCGGGGCCGGGGAGAGGGGCAGCGGGCCCGGGGAGAGGGGCAGCGGGCCCGGGGAGAGGGGGGAGAGGGGCAGCGGGCCCGGGGAGAGGGGGGAGAGGGGCAGCGGGCCCGGGGAGAGGGGGGAGAGGGGCAGCGGGCCCGGGGAGAGGGGGGAGAGGGGCAGCGGGCCCGGGGAGAGGGGGGAGAGGGGCAGCGGGCCCGGGGAGAGGGGGGAGAGGGGCAGCGGGGCCGGGGAGAGGGGGGAGAGGGGCAGCGGGCCCGGGGAGAGGGGCAGCGGGGCCGGGGAGAGGGGCAGCGGGCCCGGGGAGAGGGGCAGCGGGGCCGGGGAGAGGGGGGAGAGGGGCAGCGGGCCCGGGGAGAGGGGCAGCGGGCCCGGGGAGAGGGGGGAGAGGGGCAGCGGGGCCGGGGAGAGGGGCAGCGGGGCCGGGGAGAGGGGCAGCGGGCCCGGGGAGAGGGGCAGCGGGGAGCGGGATGAGCAGGGAAGCAGGCCTGGGGAGCGGGGTGATTGGGGAAGCGGGCAGGGGGAGCGGGGCGATTGGGGAAGTGGGCAGGGGGAGCGGGGAAGCGGGCAGGGGGAGCGGGGCGATTGGGGAAGTGGGCAGGGGGAGCGGGGAAGCGGGCAGGGGGAGCGGGGTGATTGGGGAAGTGGGCAGGGGGAGCGGGGCGATTGGGGAAGCGGGCAGGGGGAACAGGGTCCCAGGGCTCCCCTCCTGATCTACACCAGCAAACTCTTCCCCAAACATTATGGGCTCTGGATGGAGGAGGAGGTGGCGGAGGAAGAGCTCCCCGGGCTGGGGGGTGACGTGTTTGATGCCCCTGCCTGCCTGCGAGTGTCCCTGGTGCAGTCAGTGCCCACCTTGAGCAAGGTGGTGCTGGGTGCCCGTACCAGAGCCAGCCTGTGCTGGGCTGGGTCCCAGAACTTTGCCAATGGCCTTCTGCTCCTGACCTTACAGTGTCAGCAGATTCTGCTGCGGCAGGGGGATGCCCCCGTCCTGCCCTATCACCCTTTGTTCGGGGAGGACAGTGCTGAGGTTTTTGGCCACCTCATGGAGCTGGTGGTCCTGGAGTGCCAACCTGTTCTGCAAGGAGTCCTTTCCATCAACACTAGCCTGTTGCTGACCGAGTTCAGGGATTCCAGCCAGCTGCCCTCCAGTGAATTCCAGTCAGTCAGGCCTGTCCAGTCACTGTGTGTCTCTGATTTTGCCCATTACACCAGTGCACTCTGGGGGACAGGCTTTGTGCTGGAGCCTGGCAAAACCCTGGACTCAGATATGAAGACTTTTCTACAGGCTTTGGAGTGTAGGCTGGAGGTGATAGTGACTGATTTGCCTGGGCTGGCCGAGAATGGGAAGCTCCAGCCCAGAGCGGTGGCTGGTCAGCAGCAAACCCTGGATGTTGATAACCTGCTGGTTCTAACCAAGCCAGCACTGCAGCGACTGGGTCTCTTCAACCGTGAGTGGGTCCTCATCTCCTTGTTGGAGCCAACTGTGGAGAAGGAGCGGGCAATACACGCCGAGACTGAGGCAGAGCACCCCAATACGGAGCCAGGAACTTGCAGCAGTCCCAGGGCGTTGGGAAGTAGCTCTGATCGCTGGCTGAACGCGCGACTTGCCTCTGTGGTCGTGGCGGAATTGGCAAATGGTGCCCAGCTCGAGCTGGCAGAGAATGTGGCGGCAATCTCTTGTGCATTATGGTTCAACATTTCCAATGGGTCCCCGGTGCCAATGTCCAACAGCACGTTAAAAATCAAGGTGAGGCATTGCACCCTCAGGGTGCAAAAGAGTTTGGAAATCCAATCAGTTTAGAAATTTCCAAAGTGGCCTCTTGGAGAAGTGAGCCTGCAATGATGCCCTTGGCAGAAGGGAATGCCCCATTCTGACTTGGTTCTCCCAGATTATAACTGCCCCACCAGTGCAGTGGTGCGCGCCGGTGGCTCCGCGCGTGGCCCCAGGGCTGGAGGTGGCCCCCGGGTGGGGTTGTGCTCCTGTGGCTCTTTCTCTGTCCCTCTTCAATAGGGGTGAATGGATGGTGAAAATATTGAATTCTGTTGCAGCGTTTTTACCAGACGGCCTGTGAGAGGAGGCAGCTGAAGGATAGTCGTTCAGCCCTGTCTAAACCCCCATTGGCAAAGGAACTACACGTGGAGGTGATCTTCTCCCCAACGTACAATGCCAGAGATGTGTATGACTGCATACTGTTTGAGCATTTTAAAACACAGAGGTTAGTGTTCCATCTGTGTGACTGAGCAGAGAGATACGTGTGAGCAGGGGCAGCTATTCCCGGGGTTGGGCGGCGCGGGTGCCGGCGTTCCCGGGGTTGGGCGGCGCGGGTGCCGGCGTTCCCGGGGTTGGGCGGCGCGGGTGCCGGCGTTCCCGGGGTTGGGCGGCGCGGGTGCCGGCGTTCCCGGGGTTGGGCGGCGCGGGTGCCGGCGTTCCCGGGGTTGGGCGGCGCGGGTGCCGGCGTTCCCGGGGTTGGGCGGCGCGGGTGCCGGCGTTCCCGGGGTTGGGCGGCGCGGGTGCCGGCGTTCCCGGGGTTGGGCGGCGCGGGTGCCGGCGTTCCCGGGGTTGGGCGGCGCGGGTGCCGGCGTTCCCGGGGTTGGGCGGCGCGGGTGCCGGCGTTCCCGAGCACTCACTTGGGGCCCAAGTGCCAGAATTCCAGGATTGCTGACAGATTGTGAAATTTATATTTTAAAAATCCTAAATTAAAAATCTACTGCTGACCATGAAACCATTGTCGATTGTCGGAAAAACCCATCTGGTTCATTACTGTCCTTTTGGGAGGGAAATCTGCCATCCTTACCCGGCCTGGCCTACCCGTCATTCCAGAGTCACAGCAATGTGGGTGACATGCTTCAGGGATGGGCAATAAATGCTGGCCAATCAGTGACACCTACATCCCAGAAAGAAACCACACAATCTGGTGATTTCTGGGTTATGATATCTGGTTACACGACTCCTGACATTCCCAGTTACCCAGGGTCATGGTATTCACACGGTTACACCAGATCATGGGCTGTATAGATCAATCCCGGTTAAATGCTATGCTTTGTCTTCATGGTTCAGGCTTGTCCATTCGGGAGATGTGTTATGTGTTCGGACCCGGGGCAAGGGGGAGTTCATTGCAAACTGTTCCGAGAGATGCATGAGGTAAGGAGGTTTGCCTCTCACTCTGTCGATCTATATTCTTCTGTTGTCTGGGCGTTCTCTTTCTCTCTTTTTAAATGATATTTTTGTATGATTTGATGAGCTGCCAATGTCCTAATTTGTACCAACTTCCTTTCCTCTTTGACCTCTGTGCTCACCCAGTAAGGGCCTTACTTGGTTAAAGACATTTTATAAATATACTTGTTGCTCTGTTTCACTGCACTCCTCTGAACTGCTGATGTCTTTCCTTGCAGGTGGCCCGTGCTATACCTGAGAGTGAAGTCTGTGTCAGGGGAGGGAGATGCAGACCTGGTATCTGGGTTCCTGGCTGACACTGAACACACATCCCTGTACCTGGTGAGTACCTTGGTTTGACCACACTTGGAGCATTTTGCAGTTTTTTATTCGTTTGTGGGACATGGGCATCTCTGGCTGGCCAGCATTTGTTGCCCATCCCTAGTTGCCCTTGAGAAGGTGGTGGTGAGCTGCCTTCTTGAATCGCTGCAGTCCACGTGCTCTGGGATGACCCACAATGCCGTTAGGGAGGGAATTCCAGGATTTTGACCCAGTGACTGCGATGGAATGGCGATATATTTCCAAGTCAGGATGGTAAGTGACTTGGAGGGGAACTTACAGGTGTGATGTTCCCATTTACCTGCTGCCCTTGTCCTTCTAGATGGAAATGGTTGTGGGTTTGGAAGGTGCTGTCTAAGGATCTTTGGTGAATTACTGCAGTGAATCTTGTAGATGGTACACACTGCAGATACTAAGTGTCGGTGGTAGAGGGAGTGAATGTTTGTGGATGTGGTGCCAATCAAGCAGGGCTGCTTTGTTCTGGATGATATCGAGCTTAGAATCATAGAAACCCTACAGTGCAGAAAGAGGCCATTTGGCCCATCGAGTCTGTACCAACTACAATCCCACCCAGGCCCTATCCCCCATATCTCTACATATTTACCCGCGAAACCCGCTAACCTACACATCTCAAAAGGGGCAATTTTAGCATGGCCAATCAACCTAACCCATACATCTTTGGACTGTGGGAGGAAACCGGAGCACCCGGAGAAAACCCACACAGACACAAGGAGAATGTACAAACTCCACACAGGCAGTGACCCAAGCCGAGAATTGAACACAGGTCCCTGGAGCTGTGAAGTAGCAGTGCTAACCACTGTGCTACCGTGCCGGCCTTCTTGAGTGTTGTTGGAGCTGCACCCATCCAGGCAAGTGGGGAGTATTCCATCACACTCCTGACTTGTGCCTTTAGATGGTGGACAGGCTTTAGGGGGTCATAGAACATAGAACATAGAACATTACAGCGCAGAACAGGCCCTTCGGCCCACGATGTTGCGCCGACCAGTTATAAAAACAATGACCCACTAGCCTATACCAATCCCTTTTCGTCCATAAACCTATCCAGAGATCTCTTAAACGCCCCCAAACTAGACGCATTTACAACTGCAGCAGGCAGGGCATTCCAATCCTTCACCACCCGCTGGGTAAAGAACCTACCCCTGACATCCGTCCTGTAGCTACCCCCCCTTAATTTAAAGCCATGCCCCCTCGTGCTAGCTTTCTCCATCTGAGGAAAAAGGCTATCACTATCCACCCTATCTAAACCTCTAATCATCTTATATGTTTCAATAAGATCCCCTCTTAGCCGCCTTCTTTCCAACGAAAACAACCCTAAATCCCTCAGTCTCTCCTCATAGGACCTCCCCACCATACCAGGCACCATCCTAGTAAACCTCCTCTGCACCCTCTCCAACGCCTCCACATCCTTCTTGTAATGCGGGGACCAGAACTGCACACAGTACTCCAAGTGCGGCCGCACTAGAGTAGTGTACAGTTGCAACATTACACTGCGACTCCTAAATTCAATCCCCCTACCAATAAACGCCAAGACACCATACGCCTTCTTAACAACCTTATCTACTTGATTCCCAACTTTCAGGGATCTATGTACACACACACCTAGATCCCTCTGTTCATCCACACTATTCAAAGTCCTCCCATTAGCCCTATACTCGACACATCTGTTGCTCCTACCAAAGTGAATTACCTCACACTTCTCCGCATTAAATTCCATCCGCCACCTCTCGGCCCAGCTCTGCAACCTATCTAAGTCTCCCTGCAGACTATGACACCCTTCCTCACAATCTACCACACCTCCAATTTTGGTGTCATCAGCAAATTTACTAATCCACCCAACTATACCCTCATCCAGATCATTAATAAAAATTACAAACAACAGTGGCCCCAAAACAGATCCCTGAGGCACACCACTCGTAACTGTACTCCATGATGAATATTTACCATCCACCACCACCCTCTGTCTCCTATCTGATAGCCAATTCCTGATCCAACTTCCTAGATTACCCACAATCCCATACATCTGCATTTTCTGCAGAAGCCTACCATGGTGAACCTTATCGAACGCCTTACTAAAATCCATGTATACCACGTCAACTGCCTTACCCCCATCCACCTCTTTGGTCACCTTCTCAAAAAACTCAATAAGGTTAGTAAGGCACGACCTACCCGCTACAAAACCATGTTGACTATTTCTAATCAATTCATTACACTCCAAATAACTATAAATCCTATCCCTAATAATTTTTTCTAAAACCTTGCCCACAACTCACCGGTCTATAATTCCCGGCAAAGTCTCTGTTCCCCTTCTTAAACAATGGGACAACATTCGCTATCCTCCAATCCTCCGGGACTACACCAGAGACCAATGACGACCTGAAGATCTGAGCCAGAGGCTCTGCAATCACCTCTCTAGCCTCCCAGAGAATCCTAGGGTAGATCCCATCCGGACCAGGGGACTTATCTATTTTCAGCCCCTCAAGAATTTCCAGCACATCCTCTTTATCAACCGTAATACTGTCTATTTTACACCCCTGCAACCCAATGTCCTCCTCAGCTATATTCATGTCCCCCTGCGTGAACACCGAAGAGAAATATTGGTTCAATACTTCTCCAATCTCCTCCGGTTCCACACACAACTTCCCCCTGCTGTCTGTAACTGGCCCTAATCTTGCCCTGACCAACCTTCTGTTCTTGACATACCTATAGAACGCCTTAGGATTCTCCTTAATCCTATCAGCCAAAGTCAGGAGGTGAGTTACTCGCCACAGTATTCCTAGCTTCTGATAGCCATAGTATTTACATGGCTAGTGCAGTTGGGTTTCTGGTCAGTGGTAACCCCAGGATGTTGACAGTGGGAGATTCAGTGATGGTAACACCACTGAATGTCAAGGGGCAATGGACCATCTTATTGGTGATGGTCATTACCTGGCATTTGTGTGGCACTTGCCACTGGTCAGCCTAAACCTGGGTATTGTCCAGATCTTGTTGTATTTGAACAGGGACTGCTTCAGTCTCTGAGGAGTGGGGAATGGTGCTGAACATTGTGTAATCATCAGCGAATATCCCCACTCTGACCTTACGATGGAGGGAAGGTCATTGATGAAGCAGCTGAAGATTGTTGAGCCTAGGACACTATCCTGAGGGACTCCTGCAGAGATATCCTGGAGCTGAGATGACTGACCCTCCACAGCCACAACCATCTTCCTATGTACCAGGTATGACTCCACCCAGCAGAGTATTTGCCCCCGATCCCATTGATTCCAGTTTTGCTCGGGCTCCTTGATGCCACACTCTGTCAAATGCATCCCTGATATCAAAGGCTGTCACTCTCGCCTCATCTCTGGAATTCAGCTCTTTTGTCCATGTTTGAACCAAGGCTGTGATGAGGTCAGAAGCTGAGTGACCCTGGAGAAACCCAAACTGGGCGTCACTGAGCGGGTTATTGCTGAGCAGGTGCTGCTGGATCGCGCTGTCGATGACCCCTTCCATCACTTTACTGATGATCGAGAGTAGACTGATTGGGCAGTAATTGGCCGGGATGGAGCATTGCTGGGTGTGTGTGCTGATATTTTGGTATCTTTTTCAGGACGGTTGTGGTAACAGTTATATCCCCCGTGCTGTTACATCCAATGGTCATCAATTCTGGGGCAGCACATCTCCCCCTGGACTGAGCGACACTGTGGACAAACTCAGTGGCATCATGCAGCCCTATCTGAATACTGGGTTAGTACTGGGGAGAAAAGTACATCCAGCTTAACTCTGTATCTAACTGTGTTGTATGTGTCCTGGGAGTCATAGAGATTTACAGCATGGAAACAGGCCCTTCGGCCCAATTTGTCCATACCGCCCTTTTTTGTTTTAACCCCAAAGCTAGTCCCAATTGCCTGCATGTGTCCCATATCCCTCCCATCATACCCATATAACTGTTTAAATTCTTTGTAAAAGTCAAAATTGTACTCGCCTCTACTACTACCTCTAGCAGCTTGTTCCAGATACTCACCATCCTCTGGGTGAAAAAATTGCCCCTCTGGACCCTTTTGTATCTCTCCCCTCTCACCTTAAACCTCTGCCCTCTAGTTTTAGACTCCCCTACCTTTGGAGAAAGATATTGACTATCTAGCTGATCTGTGCCCCTCATTATTTATAGAGCTCTATAAGATCACCCCTCAGCCTCCTACGCTCCAGAGAAAAGAGTCCCAGTCTATCCAACCTCTCCTTATAATTCAATCCATCAAGTCCTGGTAGCATCTTAGTAAATCTTTTCTGCACTCTTTAAATAATATCCTTGCTGTAAAAGGGTGACCAGAACTGTACACTGTATTCCAAGTGTGGCCTTACCAATGTCTTGTACAACTTCAACAAGACGTCCCAACTCCTGTATTCAATGTTCTGACCAATGAAACCAAGCATGCCGAATGCCTTCTTCACCACTCTGTTCACCAGTGACTCCGCTTTCAAGGAGCTATGAACCTGTACCCCTAGATCTCTTTGTTCTGTAACTCTCCCCAACGCCCTACCATTAACTGAGTAAGTCCTGCCCTCGTTCAGTCGACCAAAATGCATCACCTGCATTTGTCTAAATTAAACTCCATGATGGGAGCAGTGTCGAGGGAGCTTTACTCTGTATCTAACCCTGTGCTGTACCTGTCCTGGGAGTGTTTGATGGGGGACAGTGTAGAGGGAGCTTTACTCTGTATCTAACCCCGTGCTGTACCTGTCCTGGGAGTGTTTGATGGGGACAGTGTAGAGGGAGCTTTACTCTGTATCTAACCCCGTGCTGTACCTGTCCTGGGAGTGTTTGATGGGGACAGTGTAGAGGGAGCTTTACTCTGTATCTAACCCTGTGCTGTACCTGTACTGGGAGTGTTTTTTATTCATTCATGGGACATGGGTGTCACTGGTTGGCCAACATTTATTGCCCATCTCTAGTTGCCCGAGGGCAGTTGAGAGTCACCCACATTGCTGTGGCTCTGGAGTCACATGTAGGCCAGACCGGGTAAGGAAGGCAATTTTCTTCCCTAAAGGACATTAGTAAACCAGATGGGAATTTTCCGCCAATCAACAATGGTTTCATGGTCGTCAGTAACCAGAGAAAACCACAGAACCATAGAAAATTCCAGCTCAGAAACAGGCCTTTTGGCCCTTCTTGTCTGTGCTGAACCATTTTTCTGCCTAGTCCTACTGACCTGTACCTGGACCATATCCCTCCACACCCCTCTCATCCATGTACCTGTCCAAGCTTTTCTTAAAAGTTAAAAGTGACCCTACATTTACCACTTTATCTGGCAGCTCATTCCACACTCCCACCACTCTCTGCGTGAAGAATCCCCCCCTAATATTCCCTTTAAACTTTTCTCCTTTCACCCTTAACCCATGCCCTCTGGTTTTTTTCTCCCCTAGCCTCTGTGGAAAAAGCCTGCTTGCATTCACTCTATCTATACCCATCAAAATCTTATACACCTCTATCAAATCTCCCCTCATTCTTCTACGCTCCAGGGAATAAAGTCCTAACCTATTCAATCTCTCTCAGTAAAGTGTTTGATAAGGTTCCCCATGGTAGGCTACTGCAGAAAATGCAGATGCATGGGATTGAGGGTGATTTAGCAGTTTGGATCAGGAATTGGCTAGCTGATAGAAGACAGAGGGTGGTGGTCGATGGGAAATATTCAACCTGGAGTTCAGTTACTAGTGGTGTACCTCAGGGATCTGTTTTGGGGCCACTGCTGTTTATCATTTTTATAAATGATCTAGATGAGGGTGTAGAAGGATGGATTAGTAAATTTGCTGATGACACCAAAGTTGGAGGAGTTGCAGACAGTGAGGATGGATGTTACAGTTTGCAGAGGGACATAGATAAGCTGCAGAGCTGGGCTGCGAAGTGGCAGATGGAGTTTAATGTGGAAAAGTGTGAGGTGATTCACTTTGGTCAGAATAACAGGAGTACAGAATATAGGGCTAATGGAAGGTCTCTTGGTCGTGTCGACGAGCAGAGAGATCTCGGTGTACAGGTGCATAGATCCCTGAAAGTTGGCACCCAGGTTGATAAGGTTGTTAAGAAGGTGTACGGTGAGTTAGCTTTTATTGGTAGAGGGATTGAATTTTGGAACCGTGAGATCATGTTGCAGCTGTACAAAACTCTGGTGCAGCCGCACTTGGAGTATTGCATACAGTTCTGGTCGCCACATTATAAGAAAGATGTGGAAGCATTGGAAAGGGTGCAGAGGAGGTTTACCAGGATGTTGCCTGGTATGGTGGGAAGGTCTTATGAGGAAAGGCTGAGGGACTTGAGGTTATTTTCATTAGCGAGAAGAAGGTTACGAGGTGACCTAATTGAGGCATACAAGATGATCAAAAGATTGGATAGGGTGGACAGTGAGAGCCTTTTTCCTCGGATGGTGATGGCTAGCACGAGGGGACATAGCTTTAAATTAAGGGGTGGTAATTATAGGACGGATGTCAGAGGTAGGTTCTTTACTCAGAGGGTAGTAAGGGCGTGGAATGCCCTGCCTGCAGCAGTTGTGGACTCGCCAACTTTAAGGGCATTCAAATGGTCAGTGGATAGGCATATGGATAACATTGGAATAGTTTAGGTTAGAGGGTCATTAGATTGGTTCCACTGGTCGGCGCAACATCGAGGGCCGAAGGGCCTGTACTGCGCTGTAATGTTCTATGTAACTCAGCCTCTCAAGTCCCGGCAACATCCTTGTGAACCTTCTCTGCACTCTTTCAACCTTATTTACATCCTTCCTGTAACTAGGTGACCAAAACTGTACACAATACTCTAAATTCAGCCTCACCAATGCCTTATATAACCTTACCATAAGACTCCAACTTTTATACTCGATACTTTGATTTATAAAGGCCAGTGTACCAAAAGCACTCTTTACCACCCTATCCACTTGTGACGTCACTTTTAGGGAATTATCTATCTGTACTCCCAGATCCCTCTGTTCTACTGCACTCTTCAGTGTCCTACTATTTACTCTGTACGTTCTACTTTGGTTTGTCCTTCCAAAGTGCAATACCTCACACTTGTCTGCATTAAACGCCATCTGCCATTTTTCAGCCCATTTCTCTACTTGGTCCAAATCCCTCTGCAAGCTTTGAAAACCTTCCTCACTGTCCACTACACCTCCAATCTTTGTATCATCAGCAAATTTGCTGATCCAATTTACCACATTATCATCCAGATCATTGATATAGATGACAAACAATACTGAACCCAACACTGATCCCTGCGGCATTCCACTAGTCACAGGCCTCCACTCAGAGAGGGGGATCGAATATAAAAGTAGAGAGGTCTTGCTGCGACTGTACAGGGCACTGATGAGGCCACAGCTGGAGTACTGTGTGCAGTTTTGGTCGCCACACTTGCGCAAGGATATTTCGGCCTTGGAGGGAGTGCAGAGGAGGTTCACTAGGCTGATGCTGGAGATGAGGGGGTTGGACTGTGAAGAGAGACTAAATAGACTGGGTCTGTACTTGTTGGAGTTTAGAAGGATGAGGGGGGATCTTATAGAGACGTATAAGATAATGAAAGGGACGGATAGGGTAGAGGTAGAGTGATTCTTCCCACTTAGAAAGAATAGCAGGACCAGAGGGCACAGCCTCAAGATAAGCGGGGGGTGCAGTTTAGATCGGAGTTGAGGAGGAACAACTTCACTCAAAGGGTGGTGAATCTGTGGAATTCTCTGCCCGTTGAAGTGGTGGAGGCTACCTCGCTAAATATTTTTAAGTCATGGGTAGGTAGGTTTTTAGTAGGCAAGGGGATTAAGGGTTATGGGGAGAAAGCGGGAAAGTGGAACTGATCCACTTCAGATCAGCCATGATCTTATTGAATGGCGGGGCAGGCTCGAAGGGCTAGATGGCCTACTCCTGCTCCTATTTCTTATGTTCTTATGTAGCAGCAATCCTCCACAACCACTCTCTGGCTTCTTCCATTGATGTGGGTATGCCGGCGTTGGACTGGCGTAAACACAGTAAAAAGTCTGACAACACCAGGTTTTAGTCCAACCAATTTATTTGATAATACTCACAAGCTTTCGAGGTTTCCCTCTTCGTCAGGTGAATGGAGAGTTCTGGCCTCAGACAGAGCATATAAAGCACAGACAGTTTAGAGATTACTGATTAGAATGCGAATCCTTACACCTAACCTGCTGTTCAAGACCTGAAGTGGTTAGGTGTAAGGATTCGCATTCTAATCAGTAATCTCTAAACTGTCTGTGCTTTATATGCTCTGTCTGAGGCCAGAACTCTCCATTCACCTGACGAAGAGGGAAACCTCGAAAGCTTGTGAGTATTATCAAATAAATCGGTTGGACTAAAACCTGGTGTTGTCAGACTTTTTACTGTTCTTCCATTGAGCCAGTGCCTAATCCAATTTACTACCTCTCCATGTATACCTAGCAACTGAACCTTTCTAACTAACCTCCCATGAGGGACTTTGTCAGAGGCCTTGCTGAAATCCAGGTAGACAACATCCACCACCTGCCCTTCATCCACTTTCCTGGTAACCTCCTCAAGAAACTCTAATAGATTGGTTAAACATGACCTACCACGCACAAAGCCATGCTGACTCTTCCTAAAAAGTCCCTGTTGATCCAAGTATTTGTAAATCCTATCTCTTATACTCCTTCCAATAATTTACCTACTACTGACATCAAACTTACTGGCCTGTAATTTCCCGGATTTCTTTTGGAACCTTTTTTAAATAACGGAACAACATGAACCACCCCCCAATCATCTGGCACCTCCCCTGTGAATACTGACATTTTAAATATGTCTGCCAGGGCCCCTGCAAGTTCAACACTAGCCTCCCTCAAGGTCTGTGGGAATACCCTGTCCAGTCCTGGGGATTTATCCACTCTGATTTGCCTCAAAACAGCCAGCACCTCCTCCTCTTTAATCTGTAAAGGTTCCATGATCTCCCTACCTGTTTGCCCAATTTCCGTAGACTCCATGCCCGTTTCCTCAGTAAATACGGATACAAAAAACCCATTTAGTATCTCCCCCATCTCTTTTGGTTCCATACACAGTCTACTACTCTGGTTTTCAAGAGGACCAATTTTATCCCTCACTGTCCTTTTGCTCCTAACAAACCTATAGAAGCTCTTTGGATTTTCCTTCACTCTGTCTGCCAAAGCAACCTCATGTCTTCTTTTACCCCTCCTGATTTCCCTTTTAAGTAGCTTCTTGCACTTTTTATACTCCTCGAGCATCTGATCTGTTCCTTGCTGCCTGTACATTTCATACAACTCTCTCTTCCTCTTAATCAGTGTTACAATCTCCCTCGAGAACCAAGGTTCCTTATTCCTATTTACTTTGCCTTTAATCCTGACAGGAACATACAAACTCTGCACTCTCAAAATTTCTCCTTTGAAGGCCTCCCACTTTCCATTTATATCCTTACCAGAGAACAGCCTGTGCCAATCCACACTTCCCAGATCCCTTCTCATTTCATCAAATTTGGCCTTTTTCCAGTTCAGAACTTCAACCCGAGGACCAGATCTATCCTTATCCATGATCAGGTTGAAACTAATGGCATTATGATCACTGGATCCAAAGTGTTCCCTCACACTCACATCCATCACCTGCCCTAACTCATTTCCCAACAGGAGATCCAGTATCGCATCCTCTCTAGTTGGCACCTCTGTATACTGATGTAGAAAATTCTCCTGAACACATTTTACAAACTCTATCCCGTCTAAACCTTTAACAGTATGCGAGTCCCAATCTATATGTGGAAAATTAAAATCCCCGAATATCACAACTTTCTGTTTCTTGCAGTTGTCAGCTATCTCTCTGCTGATTTGCTCCTCCAGTTCTCACTGACTATTGGGTGGTCTATAATACATCCCCATTAATGTGGCCATACCTTTCCTGTTTCTCAGCTCCACCCATAGGGCCTCTGTAAACAAGCTCCCTAATCTGTCCTGCCTGAGTGCCGCTGTAACATTTTCCCTGACCAACAATACCACCCCCGCAACTTTTATCCCTCTGCCTCTATCACACCTGAAACATTGGAACCCTGGAACATTGAGCTGCCAGTCCTGCCCCTCCTGTAGCCAAGTTTCACTAATGACTAGAATGTCATATTTCCACCTGTCAATCCACACCTTCAGCTCATCTGCCTTCCCCATAATACTCCTGGCATTGAAATAGACACACCTCAAAAGATTATTTCCACCACACTCAACCCTTCTATTTGTGATTTTGCTTGAACTAACCCGTCTTTTTACCCCTGCTCCACTATCTGCTCTGGTTCCCATCCCCCTATATTCTTAATTTCAGATATATTTAATTGAATTCAAATTCCACTACCTGCCGTGATGGGATTCGAACCCGGGTCTCCAGAATATTAGCTAAGTTTCTGGAAGGCACGGTAGTGCAGTGGTTAGCACTGCTCCTCAGAGTGCCAGGGACCTGGGTTCAATTCCTGGCTTGGGTCACTGTCTGTGTGGAGTTTGCACATTCTCCCCGTGTCTGTGTGGGTTTCCTCTGGGTGGTCTGGTTTCATCCCACAGTTTGAAAGACGTGCTGGTTAGGTGCATTAGCCATGCTAAGTTCTCCCTCAGTGTAACCAAACAGGTGCTGGAGTGTGGTGAGGCATAGATGTTTGCAGCATGGAAACAGGCTGTTCAGTCCAACTTGTCCATGCTACCCTTACTTTTTTAAAACCCCTAAGCTAATCCCAATTGCCTGCATTTGGCCCATATCCCTCTATACCCATCTTGCCCATGTAATTATCTAAATGCTTTTTAAAACACAAAATTGTACCCACCTCTACTACTACCTCTGGCAGCTTATTCCAGACACTCATCACCCTCTGTGTGAAAGAATTGCCCCTCTGGACACTTCTGTATCTCTCCCCTCTCACCTTAAACCTCTACCCTCTAGTTTTAGACTTCCCTACTTTTGGTTTAGTCTTAGTGATTATTTTCCAAACCTTGCTGGATTCCGGGGAAGTGCTGGAAGATTGGAAAACGGCTAATGTTACGCCGCTGTTTAAAAAGGGTAGCAGACAAAAGGCAAGGAATTATAGGCCGGTTAGTTTAACGTCTGTTGTTGGAAAAATGCTTGAATCCGTCATCAAAGAAGAAATAGTGCGGCACCTTGAGAAAATTGTTTGATAGAGCAGACGCAGCACGGATTCGTTAAGGGGAAGTCGTGAATGACGAATTTATTGGATTTCTATGAGGATGTGACTAGTACGGTAGACAGAGGGGAACCGGTGGATGTGGTGTTTCTCGATTTTCAGAAGGCGTTTGATAAGGTGCCGCACAAAAGGTTGCTTCAGAAGGTTAGGGGGGCATGGAGTTGGGGGTAAGGTGTTAGCGTGGATAGAGGATTGGCTGTCTAATAGGAGGCAGAGAGTTGGTATCAATGGGTGTTATTCTGATTGGCGCTTGGTAACTAGTG
Source organism: Carcharhinus amblyrhynchos (assembly GCF_965287045.1). NCBI lineage: Eukaryota > Metazoa > Chordata > Chondrichthyes > Carcharhiniformes > Carcharhinidae > Carcharhinus > Carcharhinus amblyrhynchos. The sequence goes on from NW_027649798.1 coordinate 946,283, forward strand.
GAGTGCCCCAGGGATCGGTGCTGGGGCCTTAGCTATTTACCATTTATATAGATGATCTGGAGGAGGGGGCTGAGTGTAGGGTAACGAAATTTGCTGATGACACGAAGATAAGTGGAAAAGCAAATTGTGCGGAGGGTGTGGAAAGTCTGCAGAGGGATCTGGATAGGCTGAGCAAGTGGGCAAGGACCTGGCAGATGGAGTATAATGTTAGCAAGTGTGAGGTTATCCACTTTGGCAGAAATAATAGTAGGAGGGATTACTATCTAAAGGGCGAAAAGCTGCAGCATGCTACGGTGCAGAGGGACCTGGGGGTCCTTGTGCATGAGTCGCAAAAACCCAGCCTGCAGGTGATCAGGAAGGCAAATGGGATGCTGGCCTTCATAGTGAGGGGGATTGAATATAAAAGTAGGGAGGTCTTGCTGCAACTGTACAGGGCACTGGTGAGGCCGCAGCTGGAGTACTGTGTGCAGTTTTGGTCGCCGCACTTACGCAAGGATATTTTGGCCTTGGAGGGAGTGCAGAGGAGGTTCACTAGGCTGATACCGGAGATGAGGTGGTTGGAGTATGAAGAGAGGCTAAATAGACTGGGTCTGTACTCGGAGTTTAGAAGGATGAGGGGGGATCTTATAGAGACGTATAAGATAATGAAAGGGATGGATAGGGTAGAGGTAGAGAGATTCTTCCTGCTCAGAAAGGATAGCAGGACTAGAGGACACAGCCTCAAGATAAGGGGGGGTGGTGTTTAGATCGGAGTTGAGGAGGAACTTCTTCACTCAAAGGGTGGTGGATCTCTGGAATTCTCTGCCCGTTGAAGTGGTGGAGGCTGCCTCGCTAAATATATTTAAGATGCGGGTAGATAGGTTTTTGGTAGGCAAGGGAATTAAGGGTTATGGGGAGAGGGCGGGAAAGTGGAACTGATCCACTTCAGATCAGCCATGATCTTATTGAATGGCGGGGCAGGCTCGAAGGGCTAGATGACCTACTCCTGCTCCTATTTCTTATGTTCTTATGTTCCCCTTCCCGTGGTGACTAGAGGATTTTCACAGTAACTTCATTTCAGTGTTAACGTAAACCTTATTTGTGGCACTAATAAATAAACTTCAGTTAATATTCTAATGATAATAGCCGTCGCCTCTCTTGATTGTTTGCAATGTGCTCTCAGTATTCTCCCCTCTGTCCTCTCAGGCCTCCCATACTAGACGGACCATGCAGTGTCCTGTTGTGGGGTCCGAAAGGTAGCGGCAAGACCACCGTGCTGGAAGCCACCTGCTCTCGGCTCAACCTGCATCTGGTAAAGGTCAGTGAAATGAGTGGATATTGTGTCTGGTGTAACGGTCTGTCTGTATCAACTCTGGGTTTCCCCAGGTACTGTGTGCATCTGTACACAGAAACTGGAAGCAGGAGGAGGCCATTTGGCCCTATGAGCCTCCTCCGCCATTCATTTTCATTATGGCTGATCATCAAATTCAATATCCTGATCTCCACGCTCCCCACACCCCCGTCCCTTCCCAATATCCCTTGATCCCTTTAGCCCCCAGAGCTAAGATATCCTTCCTCAGATAAGGAGACCTGAAACTGTACACAATATTCCAGGTGTGGCCTCACCAACGCCCTGTACAATTGCAGTAAAACATCCCTATACCTATACTCAAACCCTCTCGCTATGAAGGCCAACATACCATTTGCCTTCTTTACTGCCTGCTGTACCTGTGCGCTTACTCTTAGCGAGTGATACACAAGGACTCCAAGGTCTCACCGAGTATCCACCTCTCTCAATTTACACCCATTCCAGTAATAATCAGTCTTCCTATTATTGCTCCCAAAGTGGATAACTTCACATTTATCCACATCATACTGCATCTGCTATGCAGATACCCACACACTCAGCCTGTCCAAATCACACTGAAACATCTCTGCATCCTCCTCACAGCTCACCCTCCCACCCAACTTTGTATCATCTACAAATTTGGAGATAATACAGTGAGTTCCCTCTTCCAAATCATTCATATGTAGGAGCCCTGCGGAACCCCATTAGTCACTGACTGCTAATCAGAAAAAGAGCCACTTATACCAACTCTTTGCTATCTGCTAACCAGCTTTCTATCCATCACAAGACAGTCCCTGCAATCCCATGTGTTTGAAGTGACTCTGTATTTCCCGATAGGTGGACTGTGTGTGCCTTTGTGCTGATTCCGCTGGGGCCTCTGAAGCCAAACTCCAAGCTGTCTTTTCAGAAGCTGATGTTTACCGCCCTTGCGTTCTGTTGCTGCGGAATCTTGCGATGATTGGGAAGGAACGCGATGGAGTGGGGGAAGATTCTCGCCTGATTTCTGCGCTGCAGCGGTTCATGAAGGATCTCACATTAACTCACTGGTATGGCTTCACACTTCATTCACTGTTTGTGTCTTTCTCCCGAGGGCCCTTTCTGATCCATTTGAACTACGTGTGTGTGAGCCTCCACTCCTCCCTACTCTCTGTCTAACTGCTTTGTCCACTAAATTTCACTCAGAGAACAGCCTTTTTAGAGAATGTCTGCATTAAAATTCAAAGAATTGGTTGATAATTTAGCCGTGAAGATGAGTCAACCTAAAGATTGGGAAAGATTTAAAAACCAGCAAAGAGTCCTTAAAAAAATAATGATGAAGAAGTGGATTATGTGAGTAAACCAGCTTGGAATATGGAAACAGGAGATAAAAACACAGATAAGTCTGCAGACCAGAAGGCAGAGGAGCAGAAGTAGGCCATTTGGCCCATCAAGTCTGCTCAGCCATTTGGTGAGGTCGTATCTGATCTGATAATCCTCAATGTCCTTCTCCCATCTTATCCCCATAACCCTCGATTCCCTTACTGATTATAAATCAGTCTGACCCAGCCTCTACTGCCTCCTGTGATAAAGAATTCCACAGAATCACGATGCTCAGAGAATAAATTCCTCCTCATCTCTGTGTTCACTGGGCAATGCCCTCTGTCTCCCCACAAAGGGGAACAATCTCCCAGCATCTACCCCGTCAAACTCTCCGGCAAGCCGATATGTCTCAGTTAGGTCACCTCATTCTTCTGAACTTCAGGGAGGACAGGCCCAACCTACTCAACCTCTTCCCCATCAGAGAATCCTTCCATACCTAGGATCAACTGCATGAACCGATACGGGGATCAGAATTGTTCAGTTTTCCAGATGTGGTCTAACCAGTGCCTTGTAAAGTTTTAACAAGACTCCCCTATTTTTATGCTCTATTCCCTTGGAAATAAATGCCAACATTCTGTTTGGTTTATCTGGAATCATGAACTTTCAGAGCGCTGCCCCTTCCTGGGGTGAGTGAATTTACCTGAGAAAGGAGCAACGCTCTGAAAGCTTGTAATTCCAAATAGACTTGTCGGACTTTAACCTGGTGCTGTGAGACACCTTGCTGTGTCTACCCCAATCCAACACCGGCATCTCCACATCATAACGTTCCTCTTGTCTTCCCAATTACCTGCTGTTAGTTTTTTGTGATTTATACACAAATCCCTCTGTGCTACAGCTTCCTGCTGTCTTTCTCTATTCAAACATTCAGCTGCTTTGTTCTTCCTGCCAAAGTGAATATCTTCACATTTCCCGATATTATCTTCCACCTTTGAGGGGAGATCTCATTGAGACGTATAAGATGATGAATGGGATGGATAGGATAGAGGTGGAGAGACTCTTCCCGCTCAGAAAAGACAGTAGGACTAGGGGGCACAGCCTCAAGATAAAGGGGAGGCGGTTTAGAACGGAGTTGAGGAGGAACTTCTTCACTCAAAGGGTGGTGAATCTCTGGAATTCTCTGCCCGTTGAAGTGGTGGAGGCTGCCTCGCTCAATATTTTTAAGAAGCAGGTTGATGGGTTCTTGATAAGAGAGGGGATTAAGGGTTATGGGGAGAGGGCGGGAATGTGGAACTGAGCCACGACAGATCAGCCATGATCTTATTGAATGGCGGGGCAGGCTCGAAGGGCTAGATGGCCTACTCCTGCTCCTATTTCTTATGTTCTTATGTTCTTCCCAGGTTTTGCCCACTCATAAACCTGTCTATATCTCTCTGTAGATTCTTTTTGTCATCCTCACCATTTGCCTTCCACCTATTTTTGTGCCATCCACAAACTTGGCAACACTTCCTTCATCCACATCATTAGTATATATTGTAAATAACTGTGGCTCCAGCACTGATCACTGACACTGTTAGTTATAGGTTGCCATTCTGAAAATGTGTTTCTTATCCCAACTTTCTATCAGTTAGCCAATCCTCTATCCATGATAATATACTACCCCCACCATCATGGGCTCTTATCTTATGAAGTAGCCTCTGGTGGTACATTGTCAAACACTTTTTAGAAATCCAGGTATGTTACATCTTCTGGTTCCCCTTTATCTATCCTGCTCATCGCCACCCCAAAAACTCTGAAACATTTCTCAGGCATGATTTACTAGAATCAATGGGATTCGGGATAGGCTGGCTAGATAGATACAGAGGGTGTTGACCATAAGGAGAGGTTGAATAAAGTAGGATTGTTTTCAGTGGAAAGACAGAGGCTGAGGGGGCACCTGATAGAGGTCTACGCAATGATGAGAGGCACTGACAGTGTAGATAGAGGCTTTTACCCCAGGGTGGAGGTGTCACTTACACGGGGACACAGGTTCAAGGTGAGAGGGGGACAGTTTAAGGGAGATGTGCGGGGGAAGTTTTTCACACAGAGAGCTGGAGGTGGTGGAAGCAGGCACGTTAGCAATATTTAAGAGGCATCTGGACGGATACATGAATAGGGGGATAGGCTCCGAATAAGGGCAGAAAGTTTTTTAGTTTGGTTAGATAATCATGATTGGTACATGCTCGAAGGGCCGCAGGGACTGTTCCTGCGCTGTACTTTTCTTTGTTCTCCTTCAGAAAGCCTTGCTGACTGATTAGATAATGTAATATCAATGCTCTTGTCATTGCATCCTTCATTCTGGATTCTAACATTTTCCCAATGACAGATGTTAAACTAACTGGCCGATACTTACCTGTTTTGTGTTTCTCAGAACAAGACTATCTGAAGTAGACTGTGGTTCTTTACAAGCTGTGGTAGTTATTATAAAGTTGAATCAGAATGCAAAACAAAAGGTTTGTACCTTTCTTCCCAGTAAAGGAAACAAGGACCATTCCAGAAATATTGGGGAACAAGGATGTAGTGAGAGTGGGGAACTCCAGTAATTGTTAATGATACTGGAAAATGGAGCAGGCAGAATAAATCTCCTGGAGCTGATAGACTCACCTTTTAGGAAATTGTGGATGCACTCCTAATGATTTTCCAAAATTCTCAGACAATCCCAGTGGATTGGATGTTGGCAGCTGCAACACTGGTGTTTAAGAGAGAAGGGAAAGTTAACAAACAGGAGGCTATGCAGGAAAATACTGGAATTTATAAGGAAGTGTAAGAGGGAACTCAGAAAATCCAAATGTGATTAGGCAGAGTCAAAGCAGTTTGCATTTTCAAAAGGCACTCAGCAAACTGCCACGTGAGGTTTGTACGGACGACAAGGGCTGGTGGAGTTGTGCGAATAGCAGATTGAGTATTGGTTAACTGAAAGCAGGCTGTAATAGGTGGACTGCCTCATGGAGCAGACCCTGTGTACTGTGCTCTCTCTCCCTCTATCTGGTCTGTACTGTGCGCTCTCTCTCCCTCTATCTGGTCTGTACTGTGCGCTCTCTCTCCCTCTATCTGGTCTGTACTGTGCGCTCTCTCTCCCTCTATCTGGTCTGTACTGTGCTCTCTCTCCCTCTATCTGGTCTGTACTGTGCGCTCTCTCCCCCTCTATCTGGTCTGTACTGTGCTCTCTCTCCCTCTATCTGGTCTGTACTGTGCTCTCTCTCCCTCTATCTGGTCTGTACTGTGCTCTCTCTCCCTCTATCTGGTCTGTACTGTGTGCTCTCTCTCCCTCTATCTGGTCTGTACTGTGCTCTCTCTCTCTCCCTCTATCTGGTCTGTACTGTGCTCTCTCTCCCTCTATCTGGTCTGTACTGTGTGCTCTCTCTCCCTCTATCTGGTCTGTACTGTGCTCTCTCTCTCTCCCTCTATCTGGTCTGTACTGTGCTCTCTCTCCCTCTATCTGGACTGTACTGTGCTCTCTCTCTCCCTCTATCTGGTCTGTACTGTGCTCTCTCTCCCCCTCTATCTGGTCTGTACTGTGCTCTCTCTCCCTCTATCTGGTCTGTACTGTGCTCTCTCTCCCCCTCTATCTGGTCTGTACTGTGCTCTCTCTCCCCCTCTATCTGGTCTGTACTGTGCTCTCTCTCCCTCTATCTGGTCTGTACTGTGCCCTCTCTCTCCCTCTATCTGGTCTGTACTGTGCTCTCTCTCTCCCTCTATCTGGTCTGTACTGTGCTCTCTCTCCCTCTATCTGGTCTGTGCTCTCTCTCTCTCCCCCTCTATCTGGACTGTACTGTGCTCTCTCTCTCCCTCTATCTGGACTGTACTGTGCTCTCTCTCCCTCTATCTGGTCTGTACTGTGCTCTCTCTCTCCCTCCATCTGGTCTGTACTGTGCTCTCTCTCTCCCTCTATCTGGACTGTACTGTGCTCTCTCTCTCCCTCTATCTGGTCTGTACTGTGCTCTCTCTCCCTCTATCTGGTCTGTACTGTGTGCTCTCTCTCTCCCCCTCTATCTGGTCTGTACTGTGCTCTCTCTCTCTCCCTCTATCTGGTCTGTACTGTGCTCTCTCTCCCTCTATCTGGTCTGTACTGTGCCCTCTCTCTCCCTCTATCTGGTCTGTACTGTGCTCTCTCTCTCCCTCTATCTGGTCTGTACTGTGCTCTCTCTCCCTCTATCTGGTCTGTACTGTGCGCTGTCTCTCCCTCTATCTGGTCTGTACTGTGCGCTGTCTCTCCCTCTATCTGGTCTGTACTGTGCTCTCTCTCTCCCTCTATCTGGTCTGTACTGTGCTCTCTCTCTCCCTCTATCTGGTCTGTACTGTGCTCTCTCTCTCCCTCTATCTGGTCTGTACTGTGCTCTCCCTCTCCCTCTATCTGGACTGTACTGTGCGCTCTCTCTCCCTCTATCTGGACTGTACTGTGCGCTCTCTCTCCCTCTATCTGGTCTGTACTGTGCTCTCCCTCTCCCTCTATCTGGACTGTACTGTGCTCTCTCTCCCTCTATCTGGACTGTACTGCGCTCTCTCTCTCCCTGTATCTGGTCTGTACTGTGCGCTCTCTCCCCCTCTATCTGGTCTGTACTGTGCTTTCTCTCTCTCCCTCTATCTGGTCTATACTGTGCTCTCTCTCCCTCTATCTGGTCTGTACTGTGCTTTCTCTCCCTCTATCTGGTCTGTACTGTGCTCTCTCTCCCTCTATCTGGTCTGTACTGTGCTCTCTCTCCCTCTATCTGGTCTGTACTGTGCTCTCTCTCCCTCTATCTGGTCTGTACTGTGCTCTCTCTCCCTGTATCTGGTCTGTACGCTGTGATCTCTATCTGATTGCTATGATAATATCTCTCTGATTTCAGTGATTATCCTGTGCTGGTGGTCGGGACAGTTTGTCGGCTGCAGGATCTCTTTGCTGATATACAGACACTGTTCCTGCACGAGGTGGCAATGGAGAATCTGTGTGAGGAACAGAGGAAAGTGATTATATCAGCACTCAGCACTCAGCTCCCCCTGGGCAAGGATGTCAATGTCAGAAAGCTCGCCAAGCTAACTGCTGTGAGTATCCCAGTGGGTAATCCCTGCAATCCAAGCAACTCCGAGCCTGAATAATCCGTGGGCATCAGATTCCACTTCCTGCACCTTCTGCGGCAGGTGTGATAAACCTGTTCCTCATGTTCCAGCTCTGCCCAAAACCTGTGTCTTTGTTTCTTCTTTCCTGGGAGGTAGATGTTTCAGGCAAGTTTACCATTTGTTTTCTAGCCCTAATTGTCCTTGAGCTGAGGGCAGTTCAGAGTCAGCCACGGTGCTGTGGGTCTGACCCACAAACTAATGATAGGTTTCCTTCGCTGAAGGACATTAATTTTTGCAACAATGGGTGGTCACCATTATTGAAGCTAGCTCTCCATTCTAAATGGCAGAACCCTTCAGAACATTAATATACAGAGGGATCTGGGCGTACAGGTCCACAGCTCCCTAAAAGTGGCAACACGGGTGGCCAAGGTGATTAAGAAGATATACGACATGCTTGTCTTCATCAGCCGGGGCACTGAGAACAGGAGTTGGGAAATCATGTTGCAGCTTTGTAAAACCTTGGTTAGGCTGCATTTGGAGTATTGTGTGCAGTTCTGGTCACCACACTACCAGAAGGATGTGGAAGCTCTGGAGAGAGTGTAAAGAAGGTTCACCGGGATGTTGCCTGGTCTCGAGGGTGTTGACTATGAGGAGAGGTTGAATAAACTGTAAAATAATGAGGGGCACAGATCAGCTAGATAGTCAATATCTTTTCCCAAAGGTAGGGGAGTCTAAAACTAGAGGGCAGAGGTTTAAGGTGAGAGGGGAGACATACAAAAGGGCCCAGAGGGATAATTTTTTCCCAGAGGGTGGTGAGTGTCTGGAACAAGCTGCCAGAGGCAGTAGTAAAGGCGGATACAATTTTATCTTTTAAAAAGCATTTGGACAATTACATGGATAAGATGGGTATAGAGGGATATGGGCCAAATGCGGGCAATTGGGATTAGCTTAGGGGTTTTAAAAAAGGAAAAGGGCAGCGTGGACAAGAGTTTCCATGCTGTAAATCTCGATGACTCTATAACTAGGATTGTTTTTACTGGAAAGACGGAGGTTGAGGGGAAACCTGACAGAGGGTCTACACAATGATGAGAGGCACGGATAGGGTGGATAGACAGAGGCTTTTCCCCAGGGTGGAAGGGTCAGTTACACGGCGGGGTGGGGGGGGAGGCAGCACAGGTTTAAGGTGAGAGGGGGGGAAGTTTAAGGGGGATGTGAGGGGGGGGTTTTTCACACAGAGACGGGGTGGGTGCCTGGAACGCGCTGCCGGGGTTGGGGGGGGAGGTGGCAGCAGGAACATTAGTAACATTGAAGAGGCAGGTGGATGGGTTCAGGAATAGGGAGGGAATAGAGGGATAGACACTGAGTAAGGACAAAGTTTAGTTCAAGCATCATGATCGGGACAGGCTCGGAGTGTGAACGGCCTGTTCTGTGCTGTACTGTTCTCTGAACTTTGTCTAGGCAGCGATGCCCACATCAGCTGAATAGATAAATGAAGGTACTAGTTAGGGTTTGTTTGTGACGTTAGTGTACATGGTGATGTGTGTGCTCTGTGTTTCCAGGGGTACGTGCTGAGCGATCTGTGTGCATTGCTAAGTCACACAAGCCGGGCAGCCTGCAAGCGATTACAGACCAGCTGGTGAGTATCCCCCTCTGTCCAACAGTAAGAGGGGAGATGTGAGAGAGACAGCACTGTCAGGGGAGGGGAATCCCCACCTTCAGGAGACACCTTCACTGGGGGAGGGGGAGTTTTTTTAAATGTATTTATTGGTGTCACAAATAAGCTTACATTAACACTGCAATGAAGTCACTGTGAAAATCCCCTAGTCGCCACACTCCACTTGTTTGGGTACACTGAGGGAGAATTTAGCACGGCCAACGCACCCTAACCAGCACGTCTTTCAGACTGAGAGAGGAAACCCATGCAGACACGGGGAGAACATGCAGACTCCACAGACAGTATCCCAAGCCGGGAATTAAATTCGGGTCCCTGGCGCTGTGAAGCCAGCACCTTCAGGAGAGAGAGAGTGACAGAGGGAGAGGGAGTCAGCAGGCCGAGGAATACAAATTAATTGTTCTAAATCAGATGTAGGTGGATGTTCCAGAGTGTGAATTCTCCTGAATTGTATTTCTAAATCTAGGTCTTTTCGGACACCTTTGTTTTTTTTGACTCCGCAACAATTCCAAGATATTACCCAGGCAGCATTCTGAAAGGACTTGTAATTGTTTCCTCAAAGTTTGGCTTAGCGTTGGGACTATTCTGTGGTGTTAGGTGTTTCTGGATACTTCCTGATATAATCGTCTGCGCTCGAGGTGCTTCCCACACTCAGTCAAACTGGCACCAGTGTCCCCTTCCGTTGGGATAGCTTGAAACTCATACACTTCTCCAATGATAAGGCCAACTGAGCTTTTAATGATAATGTTATTAATCCCACATACCAGACAGTCTCTAAGCATCTCGTTAAGGTTTAAACCAATTCACTCATCCATGAATAGGATGGGAATAGAGGGATATGGACCCCGGAAGGGTAGGGGGTTTTAGTTCAGTCGGGGCAGCATGGTCAGTGCAGGCTTGGAGGGGCCGAAGGGCCTGTTCCTGTGCTGGAATTTTCTTTGTTCTTTCTTGTTCATTTTGTTAAACTTTAAACCAAATTTACACGCTTCTACCAGGCACCTTAACCTAGTTGGGAAACACATAACAGAACCCACCCCCGTTCTCCCCCCCCACCCCCGACTCTCAGATTGCTGAATAAAAACGATAACATTTCAGAATTACAGGTTGTTTGGGATCATCGTGTTCTCAAACTGTTCAGTCACTTGTTGAAAGATTTTAGATTCCGGCACCTCAGGAAAAGTTAAACTCTGAATGACAGTAAATTCTGAAGCTCCACAGGCGGTCTGGAGAATTACTCATTGTGTTTTCTCCACCATAATATAATTTTCCCAAAAAAAGTAACGCGTGCATTCCATATTTTGGGCCCAGTCCTCACGGCAGATCACATAAGTCCAGCCTTCCAAATTAAGGCACGATGCATCAGAATGGTTTAGCCTAACTTCAACCAACTGTTACCAGCGAGTTCCCTCTCAGTCCTGCTTTACCTCGTTACCACTGACAAAGCTCCCACAAGGCCGTCACTAGCCCGATTTGTGTAAAACAGTTAGTACATGCCAGTACACAGTACATACCCTGAGTGCCAGTAGCCCTAACGCTCCACATTATATACCTCTGCAAGGTCCCAGATTCGCTTCCTCACTCAGGGAGCTCATTCTAACAGGGCCACCTCGTGGACATGGCAAAGTTATTAGATTGACATTGTGATACGAGGAGAAGTGTTTTCACACAGCAAGTGGTTACGATCAGGAATGTACTGTCTGAGAGTGTGGTGGAGACAGATTCACACAGCGAGTGGTTAGGATCTGGAATGTACGGTCTGAGAGTGTGGTGGAGACATAGAACATTACAGCGCAGAACAGGCCCTTCAGCCCACGATGTTGCGCCGACCAGTTAAAAACCTAAACCAATCCCTTTTCGTCCATAAACCTATCCACGGATCTCTTAAACGCCCCCAAACTAGGCGCATTTACAACTGCAGCAGGCAGGGCATTCCAATCCCTCACCACCCTCAGGGTAAAGAACCTACCCCTGACATCCGTCCTATAACTACCCCCCCTTAATTTAAAGCCATGCCCCCTCGTGCTAGCTTTCTCCATCCGAGGAAAAAGGCTATCACTATCCACCCTATCTAAACCTCTGATCATCTTATATGTTTCAATAAGATCCTCTCTTAGCCGCCTTCTTTCCAGCGAAAACAACCCCAAATCCCTCAGTCTCTCCTCATAGGACCTCCCCTCCATACCAGGCAACATCCTGGTAAACCTCCTCTGCACCCTCTCCAATGCCTCCACATCCTTCCTATTGTGTGGGGACCAGAACTGCACACAGTACTCCAAGTGCGGCCGCACCAGAGTTTTGTACAGCTGCATAATGATGCTGCGGCTCCTAAATTCAATCCCCCTACCAATAAACGCCAAGACACCGTATGCCTTCTTAACAAACTTATCTACTTGATTCCCAACTTTCAGGGATCTATGTACACATACACCTAGATCCCTCTGTTCATCCACACTATTCAGAGTCCTCCCGTTAGCCCTATACTTGACACATCTGTTATTCCTCCCAAAGTGAATTACCTCACACTTCTCCGCATTAAACTCCATCCGCCACCTCTCGGCCCAGCTCTGCAACCTGTCTAAGTCTCCCTGCAAACTATGACACCCTTCCTCACTATCTACCACACCTCCGACTTTGGTGTCATCAGCAAATTTACTAATCCACCCAACTATACCCTCATCCAGATCATTTATAAAAATTACAAACAGCAGTGGCCCCAAAACAGATCCCTGAGGCACACCACTCGTAACTGAACTCCATGACGAATATTTACCATCAACCACCACCCTCTGTCTCCTATCTGCTAGCCAATTCCTGATCCAATTTCCTAGATTACCCTCAATCCCATACATCTGCATTTTCTGCAGAAGCCTACCATGGTGAACCTTATCAAACGCCTTACTAAAATCCATATATACCACGTCAACTGCCTTACCCCCATCCACCTCTTTGGTCACTTTCTCAAAAAACTCAATAAGGTTAGTAAGGCACGACCTACCCGCTACAAAACCATGCTGACTATCTCTAATCAATTCATTACTCTCCAAATAACTATAAATCCTATCCCTAATAATTTTTTCTAAAACCTTGCCCACAACAGAAGTAAGACTCACCGGTCTATAATTCCCGGGGAAGTCTCTGTTCCCCTTCTTAAACAATGGGACAACATTCGCTATCCTCCAATCTTCCGGTACTATACCTGTGACCAACGACGACCTGAAGATCAGAGCCAGAGGCTCTGCAATCACCTCTCTTGCCTCCCAGAGAATCCTAGGGTAAATCCTGTCCGGACCAGGGGACTTATCTATTTTCAAACCCTCAAGAATATCCAGCACATCCCCCTTATCAACTGCAATACTGTCTAGTTTACACCCCTGCAACCCAGTGTTCTCCTCAGCTACATTCATGTCCCCCTGCGTGAACACCGAAGAGAAATATTGGTTCAATGCCTCTCCAATCTCTTCCGGTTCCACACATAACTTCCCTCTGCTGTCTGTAACTGGCCCTAATCTTGCCCTGACCAACCTTCTGTTCTTAACATACCTATAGAACGCCTTAGGATTCTCCTTAATCCTATCAGCCAAAGTCTTCTCATGTCCTCTTTTAGCCCTTCTTAACTCACTCTTCAACTCCCTCCTAGCCAATCTAAAGCTTTCTAATGCACTACCTGAGCCCTCAAGTCTCATCCGAACATAAGCCTCCTTTTTCTTTTTAACCAACGAATCAACTTTTTTAGTGCACCACGGTTCCCTAGCTCGACCAATTCCTCCTTGCCTGACAGGGACATACCTATAAAGGACTCGCAGTAGCTGCTCCTTGAAAAAGCTCCACATTTCGGACGTTCCCAGTCCGAACAGTTCCCAGTTCCACACAGCGAGTGGTTAGGATCTGGAATGTACTGTCTGAGAGTGTGGTGGAGACAGGTTCTGTTGTGGCTTTCAGAAAGAAAATTGAGTTGTTATCAGATGAAAAAAATAAATGTTTTGGGCTGTGGACAAAATACAGAGCAGTGCAGAATGTGAATAGCTGTTGTAGAAAGCCTGTATGGATATGTGGGGCTGAATGTCCACCACCTGTGCTCTGACCATTTCTGTGTTTGCATGTCAGTGAGGGTTGTTTGTATTCTGGTAGGATTCTATCAGATTGCAGTCTGTATTGCCCAGGGTTAGCCTGTCCAGTCCTCCAGCACTGAACCTCTGTGTCCCTCTCATGTTCCCAGTTTTCCAGGTACGATTCGGAGTGTACAAGAAGAGCTGGATTTATGTGCTGCTGGAGTGACGATGCTGTGGGAGGATTTTCAGACGGCCTTGGACCAACTACAGAAGGCACACTCACAGGCTGTTGGAGCACCAAAGGTCTGTCTGCAGTCAGAGGTGAAACGTGGGAGTGGACAGGGCCCAATCTAATGTGCGGGTCCACATACACCCTATCAGCAGTCAGATCTACTTCACTGCCAGCTCACTCCACACCGTCACTGATTCTCTGAGAACCAGCCTGAGAGAAGCAGAAACTTGTTCATTGGAAAGACTGAAGCCGTTATCATGGTCCCCACCCCAAACTCTGTTCCCTCTCCCGGTCCCTCTCTCTCTCAGGCTGAGTCAGATAGTTTGCAGCCTTGATGTTTTATTGGTAAGCTCCCACCATATATTCACCAACACCAATTAACACCTCTGTAACTTTGCCCGTCTCCAAATGAGGCTGACCCCACCTGCTGCTGAAACCCGCAGCCATGTTCTTGTTACCTCTCATCGTAACCGAAATGCTCCTCACTGCTTGTCCATGTTTTACCCTCTGTAAATCTGACATCATCAAAATCTCTAATACCTCCATCTTAACTTGCAGCAAGCCTGGACTTCCAGTCACTTGCCAGTTTTAACACTCCACCCCGCTCTCCTGTCCACGTATCCGTCCTTAGCCTTTTGCAATGTTCCAGCGAGCCCCATCACAAACTGGAGGAACAGAACCTCTTCCGATTGAGAACCTCTTCAGCCTTCCAGACTGAACATTGAGCTTAACAGCTTCATCGACGGTCTCGCCCACCCCATTTCTATTTATTACATTTCATCCCATTCATCCATCTTTTATCATCCGTCATTCTCTCTTTCATTTTTCCACTTCTCCATTTGCACTCTCCCTCTTACTCCCTCCCCCATTCCCCTTGAAGAGAACTGCCTTAACCATCTGTACCTCTGATCTGCCACTCACATCCTGATCTCTCAATAGACACTTTTAGTGCCTCTCTCACCATCTTTATCTTCATTTACATTCCCTTTGTCCGTTTACACCCCGCCACCTCCCATAATCCTCATGGTACAAACGAACTAGGAGCAGGAGTAGGCCATTCAGCCCCTCGAGCCTGTTCTGCCATTCAATAAGATCATGGCTGATCTTCTTGTGGACTCAGCTCCACTTACCCAACCGTGCACCATAACCCTTAATTCCTTTATTGTTCAAAAATCTATCCATCCTTGCCTTAAAAACATTCAATGAGGGAGCCTCAACTGGATAGGGAATTCCACACATTCACAACCCTTTGTGTGAAGAAGTTCCTCCTCAACTCAGTCCTAAATCCGCTCCCCTTATTTTGAGGCCATGCCCCCCTAGTTCTAGTTTCACCCGCCAGTGGAAACCACTTCCCTGCCTCTGTCTTCACGTCTTTCCTTCTTGACCAGGGCCTCAATATCCTGAATCACTTTGAGCTCCCGACTTCTACCAGCTTTGCCCTTCACTGTAAGAGGAATGTGTTTATCCTGAACCCTGGGTTAACACATTTTTGAAAGCCTCCCACTTCCCAGACGTCCCTTTGCCTTCCCACAGACTCCCCCAGTTAACTTTTGGAAGTTCCTGCCTGATACCATCAAAATTGGCCCTGTCCCAATTTCGAATTTTAACTTTTGGGACAGACCTATCATTCTCCATAGCTGTCTTAAAACTAATAGAATTATGGTCACTGGTCCCAAAGTGACCCCTCAGTAACACTTCTGTAACCTGCCCTTCCTTATTTCCCAAGAGGAGGTCAAGTTTTGCCCCCTCTCTAGTCGGGCCATCCACATACTGAATGAGAAATTCCTCCTGAATACACTCAATAAATTTCTCTCCATCCAATCCTCTATTGTAAAATCAGTCTGTTTTAACCCTTATACGGTGGACAAAATATTTATTTAAACCCACACAATCAATAATCACCCACCCAACCAACAATAAGTTATCTTGTAGGAAATACTAGAATTCAAAGACCTTGACTTAACTTTGCGTGACTGGCCAGTACCCAAGCAGATATTGGCCTTTATCTGTGCGTTGGTCTCGGTAGTCATCTGTGGAGTTTTCCTTTGGTCTGGTCTGGCACTCTGGCTCTGGTCTTCCTTCCTTCCTTCTCGGGTGTGGTGGCTCTCCTCGTGCTGGTCATCGCTGGTGATGTTCATCATTGTTGTAGCTCGTTCGTGGGGTCAGAGAGAGAGATCCCTGGTTGCGCAGCACCCTTCATACCCTGTTGGGTTTCACGCCCCTTTTTGGCCATTGCCAATCAATTGACCAGGACTTGATCCCCCGATCGATAAGAGTCCAATCAGGTGCTACCACACCGACGTCTGGGTGTGTCCCCAGTGACTATGTAGGTGCTGGAGGCACATGGGTCACATACCTCCCTCCTAAATAAGGGGTCACGGTGCCTGTTGAAGTGGTGGAGGCTGCCTCGTTAAATATATTTAAGTCACGGGTAGATGGGTTTCTGATAGACAGGGGATTAAGGGTTATGGGGAGAAAGCGGGAAAGTGGAACTGATCCACGACAGATCAGCCATGATCTTATTGAATGGCGGGGCAGCTCGAAGGGTGAGATGGCCGACTCCTGCTCCTATTTCTTATGTTCTTATGCCCTTACATATTTGCTCCTCAATTTCCCGCTGACTGTTTGGGGGCCTATAGTACAACCCTATCAAAGTGATTTCCCCTTCTTATTTCTCAGTTCTACCCATATAGACTCAGTAGGCAAACGCTCAGATATATCCCCTCTCAGTACGGCTGTGATGCTTTCAGTAATTAAAAATGCAACACCCCCTCCTCTTTTACCTCCTGTTCTATCTTTCCGATAGCATCTGTACCCTGGAACATTGAGCTGTCAGTCCTGTCTCTCCCTTAGCCATGTTTCAGTAATTGCTATAATATCCCAGTCCCTCGTACCCATCCATACCCTGAGTTCACCTGCCTTGCCCATCAGGCCTCTTGCATTGA
The DNA here is from genome assembly GCF_965287045.1 of Carcharhinus amblyrhynchos. Classification (NCBI taxonomy): domain Eukaryota; kingdom Metazoa; phylum Chordata; class Chondrichthyes; order Carcharhiniformes; family Carcharhinidae; genus Carcharhinus; species Carcharhinus amblyrhynchos. The sequence continues at coordinate 962,883 of NW_027649798.1, forward strand.
AATAAATGCAGTTTAATCTGGACTTCCCTTGCTCTCTGTCTTGTTTTTGCCTGATATATCTGGTACTAGGATTACTGACACTGCCTTTATTATTTATTTGATCTATTATTGTCACATGTATTAACATACAGGTCCTTCCCAGTGACCATGGGAGGCATCTGTAAAAGTTGGCAAGAGTCGTAGCGGACACGCCAAATTCCCTCAGTCTTCTGAGAAAGTAAAGGAGTTGGTGGGGGTTTCTTAATTATAGTGTCAGCATTGGGGGGGGACCACGACAGGTTGTTGGTGATCTGGGCACCGAAAAACTTGAAGCTCTCGACCATTTCTAGCTCATCCCTGTTGATGTAGACAGGGGCATGTTCTCCTCTACACTTCCTGAAATCGATAACATTCTCAAAGAAAATTCCAGCACAGGAACAGGCCCTTCGGCCCCTCCAAGTCTGCACTGACCGTGCTGCCCCGACTGAACTAAAACCCCCTACCCTTCCGGGGACCATATCCCTCTATTCCCATCCTATTCATGGATTTGTCCAGACGCCCCTTAAACTCACGACCGTATCCACTTCCACTCCCTCCCCCGGCAGCGAGTCCCAGGCACCCACCACCCTCTGTGTAAAAAAAAATCTGCCTTGTACATCCCCTCGCACCTTAAACCTGTGCCCCTGAGTAATTGACTCTTCCACCCTGGGAAAAAGCTTCTGACTATCCACTCTGTCCATGGCCCTCATAATCTTGTAGACTCAACCTCCATCGTTCCAGTGGGAACAAACCGAGTTTCTCCAACCTCTCCTCAGAGTTAATGCCCTCCGTACCAGGCAACATCCTGGTAAATCTTTTCTGTACCCTCTCTAAAGCCTCCACATCCTTCTGGTAGTGTGGCAACCAGAATTGAACACTATATTCCAAGTGCGGCCTCACTAAGGTTCCACAAAGCTGCAACCTGACTTGCCAATCTTTAAACTCAATACCCCGGCCGATGAAGGCAAGCCTGCTGTATGCCTTCTTGACTACCTTCTCCACCTGCATTGCCACTTTCAGTGCCCTGTGTACCTGTACACCCAGATCCCTCTGCCTATCAATACTCTTAAGGGTTCTGCCATTTACTGTATATTTCCTATCTGTATTAGACCTTCCAAAATACATTACCTCACATTTGTCCGGATTAAATTCCATCTGCCATCTCTCCACTCCTTTGTTTTGTTGACATTGAGGGAGAGATTATTGTTGCCGCACCAGTTCACCAGATTCTCTATCTCATCATTGTTTGAGATCCGACCCACTATAGTGTGTCATCAACAAACTTAATAATCGAATGGGAGGGGAATTTTGCCGCACAGTCGGAGGTGTATAAAGAGTATAGTAGGGGGCTGAGAACACAGCCTTGTGGGGCACCGGTGTTGATTGTGGAGGAGGTGTTGTTGCCGATCCTTCCTGATTGTGGTCTGTGAGTTAGGAAGTTCAGGATCCAGTCACAGAGGGTGCTCTCTAAATTCTGTACTGTCCTCACCTTTCTCTCCTGTGTCTGGAC